>NW_026874533.1:0-164144 GCF_032173495.1 Musca vetustissima
CTGTATACATTTATTTATAGCCTGGGTATTTTGTGTCGTGTGTGTGTGTGTGCCTGAGTGTATGCACCAACTTGGCCTTTACATTTCATATCTTTTGTTGTTGTGTTTTAAACAGTTATTGCACTTTTGCACTGAAAAAAACGATGTTTTTTTCTTTTGTTGTAGACATTTTTGTTGTTTTATAGGTTTTTCATTATTATACCCACACACATACTAAGCCATGAAAATTGGGAACTTGTTTTTCTTATTGTCTATTTTTTTCTTATTGGAGTAGTTAACAGTGTGTACTGAAATAGTTTGCATGAGGTTTTATGCATTTGATTTTGGAACAAGTCATGTTTTATGGCCAAACCTGCGAAACGTTTTGAAAATTTTATGACTAATTTATATTGGGTTATATTAGAACCTCACGCTTAAAATTAATGAGGATAGCTGATGTATGGATCAAAAATGTCCTTCGCTGAAATATCGGTTTTAGACCCCAAGTGTCATAAAGTTTTTGAGTAACCGATGCCACAAATTTATTTAAGGATACTTATCAAAAAATCCATAAATCGGGTCATGGGAGACCTTTTGGTACTTTGTTGGGTGAAATCAAAACTTCCTGAGGCATGGAGTCCCAAAAAATTACAACAATGCACATATATTTTATTATTAATTATATTTAGTAATACAACACAAATCCTTTCGATCCTGATGACATCGATATTCATTTGGTTCTGGGAACTGTATATTTCCCATTAATTGACAATAAGTCCATTTCCACCATAAGGTGGACTATATATTAAATTTGTCATTCCGTTTGCAACACCTCGAAAAATTCACCGGAGACCCCATAAAGGGTCATACTTTTGCCATCAGATCTGCCTACACAATGCTTCTCATTGAGTAGAGAATGTCCCTACCAAAAATTATCAACATTGGTCATTGTTTCCGGGTAGCCCCTATATAATGGTAACTCCCATAATTCGATATTTTTAATCGAATTGACTCTAATTTGGTTTTTCGGGTTTCTACTTAACATGTGAATCAATATTGATCACCCAATTTCCGGTATTTTGGGGAGCTTGGAAAGTGCCCATAATAGCTGTAATTTTATATTCTCATTGAGTAGAAAATCACCCCCATCAAAATGTTCAATATTACCGCAAGTTTTAAGTCTAGGTTATGTCCCGGTCGCAAATCTTGATGGTTTTTTCTTATGGTAATACATACTTCATATGGGCCGCTGGTAACCTTGTATTTTCACACACCAAAACTATTCTATTAAGTTTTAACTTTAGAAGTCCATAACTTAGGAAGAGTGGACTTTTCCAAAAATACATGGTTCTCAGCGAGAATATGGATGCCCACATCTCAGAAAATATGTATTATGGATTATATTGCTTTAATCGGCGGTATGAGGACTATTGATAACTATTTCATGACGATCTGCAAAACAAATCTAGAATACCATTTCTCTAGATAAAAAACTTTCTCAGAGGGGATTCAAAATTGATATTGTTCCTAGCCAATTTCCAAACTTTGCATATTACATTCTAAATATTCCTTTCAATTTTATATCATGTTCTACGATACATACGATCGGAATACCTTTGGTGTCCCAAAAAATCTTCACAGTTGTGAATATCAAAATTTCAAATAAAAACTAACTTTAAATATAAATATATAATAGACATCAACCGGTACCTCTTCACAAAGAGTCAACATCTAGGAAACAGGTAACTCTCATATAAATCATATTGTTTTCAAATCAAATCTTTGCATATCAAATCTAAATCAAGTCGGTGTACACTTTCTGGTACCTCCTCCACAGAGGATTAACTTTTTATAAAGTTGTACAATTCATATGAAGCATTTTGAGTATTGAATTGGATCCAAATTATGCGCATCATAATATATTTTTTTGGAAATTTAGATCAGATCAAAAATTCGAGCCTATCGTTCCATTCTTTCTAATACCTCAGCCAAAAGATAGAGTCTATCGGTCAATTCTTTCTAGTACCTCCCCATAGAGTATCAACGTATATATACAGGTTCAAAAGACTTTCTTCTTTGGAAACTTGAATAGTTTGGAACTGGAAAAGCTTTTCATTTCTAGTCTTCTTTCAAAATATCCTATTTATAGCGTTGTTCTGTGAGGTAATTTTATTCCGCTCTTAAAAATTATCCAAGAGTATTTTTGTTTTTCTTTTGAACGGAATAATGCTATTCTTTAGAAACTTGTCCATTTATTTATATCAAATCATAATAATTTTATGTATTTAACAAAGGCTTCGTTATACATGTTAAAATGAAAATAAAAATAGAAATATTTTACAACTTTTTACGCCATTGTTTATACTACAACAGTGGGTTGGTCATCCTTCACGATTAATTAAAAACAACTTCCGCTTATAAATTACAATGTCTATATTTCCTATTTAATTCAATGTTATTTATAAATAAATCATATTATGTATCTCAAATTAATAAATATATGAAAAGAGTGTTAATAATTCAAATATTATGTGACTAAATAATAGGTGTGTCTGGTTACTTTCCCTGCAGGAATTGTCCAGTAACTTCTTTCTGAGAGAGTAAGGTAGTTTTATTCTCTTTTGCAAGAAAAATGCGAAAAGTAAACAGACGGCATCCCTGCAGAAGCTTGCAACTAATCAGCTGATTTGTCAAAACAAACCAATTTGTCCGCCATTATAAAGAATTAAAAGAAAGAAAACACAACCAGTTTAACAAGTTTTTGCTGGAAATAGTCTTTTATTTTCCTATTACATATTAATACTTACGTTTTTCTCGTTTTGTAAAGTTTTTCTCCAAAAACAATTAGTCTTGCTAATTCCAAAAAAATTATTTTCAAATTGAAAGCACAAAAATAAATAAACAAACAATAGAAAACATCTGATTGAATGTCGATGTATGAGAAGAAGAAGAGTTGCAAGAGATTGCAAGAAGAAATTTTTCCAGCAAGAATTTGCAAACTCTCACTGAAAGAACTGTCAAAATTTCTCTCTCCAACCGCTCTCTTTTGCAGAACTTTTGGGTTAACAGACGACTTCCAGTAACAATTTGTAACAATTGTTACAAACTTTAGGGTAACCAGACACACCTAATGTCACCAACAAAACACAACAGATCTATGCAGGATTATATTCAAATGTGATGCTAGTAGATTTGACTAATATTAACTATGTGAATGCAATGTGTCATCTCCTTTCCAGGTGTCCATGCTTTGTTTGAAGAAACATCGACTGTTTAACAATTCTCCGATGTAGATCCAATCGTCATCATAGCTTCTCAAAAAATATTATATGACTAAATAAATTTATCTATTTTCAGATATACTCTCCACCTTATAGAAAATGAATTATAATTTAAAAAAATATCTGAAGCATCAAATGATTTATTTCTTATTTTATTATCAAAATTAAAAAAAAAAAACGTCCACACAGGGAGGGAAGGCTTTGAGGGAATGCATATCGAAAAATGTTTAATATGACCACATGCAAACAACAACCAAAGTCCCATAACATGACATTAAGAAAATGTCCACTTAAATGTAAAGTGACAATTCACGCCCAGTAACTAATAGTGCAACTTATCACAGCCGGTAAAGTATTACAGACTGTCCACATGAAAGTAAAGTATCAATTTACGCCTAGTAATTACTAACACCACTTAGAACAGCCAGAAGAGTATCACAATGTCCCATCATGACATCAGGTAGAAAACGTGGTCTGTCCTATATAATACTCGTCTTTTGGTATGGGCCCAGGAGTATATGCAATATGCACGGCAAAATGCATCATTATTCCATTCCTTCTTATATTCAATTTTATATTATTTGATACTAGTACGAAAGCAGTCACTTTAAAATTTTATAAATTGGTCTAAGGTTTGACTTAACCCCTCATATAAAGATCCCGTTTTCATGATCCTAGACACATTTTCCAATCGATATGACATTTCGAGTTCTCTGTAGATAAACAACTTATTTACAGAACATATCAAATATATGTGTATAAGTTTGATACGTTCTGACTCAACTTCCCGAGCTCAGTCAATTACGTCTGCTGATTGACACCACGGGCATCTCCTCTGCAAGTTCCCTCAGCGGAGACCGTAGGGTGCAGATGCCACCGAGCGGTGGTTGTTGCTGTTTGCTCTCCTTGCTCGACACTTTTCTCCCAATGGAATATGTAAATGTAGTAGTAAACGACAACCGATCCTCAGCGATCACCACAATCCTCTGTGATTGCATGAACCACAGCGTTCACTTGTCGTTTAACCTCCTTAGAAGTAACTTGTCGAATAACGTCTACGCGTTATTAACAGGTCTCAGCGCCGCCACCATAAATTACAAGAGGTAATTTATTTGTTGTATTAAGAAATGATTACCACCAATAAATCCAAGATAATTAGAATACTTTAACTAATACTTTCTTGTGTTTTATTTCTTTGAACCTTTCTTTTCTTTTCCATTTACACCATTAACTGCTTGGGAGCTCTCGTTGTCGCTTCACCCCGCTCCCTTGAGTTAATACATTGATCACCCCTCATCCCCCACACAAACACCACCACGGCGAGGAGTAGACCAAACCCCTCGCCTCAACATTTGGTCGTATCGAGCCGGATAGAAGCCAGTCGCCTCGTTGTTTTTGTTGCTGACGGAGAAATTATTACTTGAATCATCTCTCATTATCACATCAACAAATCACCATACTAGCACCAGGTACGTAAACTCAGATTTCGTTAAAAGTGAGCTACCGCGAGTGTTAGTCTTTTTTGTTTGTTTGCCAATTTCCATCGGTATTGAATTGGCATTGGTCGGCTTTCAGTTATCCCTACGCGTGTGCTTTCAATCGTTCACCTATTCACCAAAAATACAGTCCACATTTGTTTGTAGTGTAGTGATCATAAAAAGCATTGTTGATCATTGGAGAACAAATCTGTGTTGTTGCTATTTTCGTTTGCTCTGAATTGCTTATTTTTAATATCACCATAGCAGCACACATCTCCCGTTCTCATTTGCTGTGTAATTTAAGTCATTTTAGTCGACTTATAATACCACTTCTTTCTTTACTACGTATTTTCTCCCATACAAAATATTAGCAGTCTATCGCCTTGTACTGATCACCCTACGTCGCATTGATCATACCAAAGCATTCGTGTTGTTGTTAAAACCACCCGTCGTCATATATTTGTTCGTCGATTCTCATTTAAAAATCCTTCAGTGAGAATTCGAAATAATATTGCAACAACACACATTATTTCCATTCGCCTCTCTGTAGTTAAATTTTACTAATCATTACAACTCCACATATTGTCTGTTTGGTTTACTTGTTGTTCTTTACCCTCACCAACCAAACATATTCGTTTTTTCTCGATTTAAAATATTGTACTAACAACAAAATCACCTCTCCCTACATTGTTCGTTTGAATTATTTGTTGTTTTTTTCCTCAAACGAATTCGTCTTGTTGTTATCCCCCTCCTTTGTTATCCAAGTAAAGAAATTACATTCTAATATTTGCAATAACAACATAAAAAACTCTTCTCCTATTTTTCGTTTGGTTTATTTGTTGTTGTATTATTCCCCAACCAAACGATTCTTTGCTGTTGTTATTCATTTATTCTAGATTTGCATTACCAAATATACAATAACAACAATCACCCTAACAGTCCACGATCTTGTTGTTTGGTTTCTTTGTTGTATAGATCCATCATCACCCAAACATTCTTCTGTTGTTGTTATTGTTCTCACATTGGTCAGTTCTCACTGCAGAATTTGCATTGTCATTTTGCAATAACAACACACGTGTATTCCACGCGCCTTTTTCTAGCGTCACCTTGGTATATCAGAAAATATACCAACAATTGTTGTCGGCTCCAACTCTCACTGTTGGATCGTTTCTCGCGACGTGTGTTGTGTGGGTGCGTAGCTGCTTACGCATAGCCGTTTCGCTGCTAGCGTCGCTTGTGTTTTATTCTGTTTTGTGTGATATTCGTTATTCACCACACTACAGTACAGTGGTACCAAGCGACAAAAATTGGGAATTTTCAATAGCAAATTATATTAAAAATATTTTTTATATTTTTGAATAAATACTGATTGGTAGTAGGGTTTTTGATATTTGTTATCAAATTACCCTACATTCGGCAGCTATTGCACACAATTGAAGCATAAAGAGTGCTTGTATTTTTCCATTGTTGTTGTTGTTTTCAATTCCACGCATTGAACATTAAATCACTTCTTGTGAGGCTTTCAGCATTTTTGGACTTTTGCACCCTACACTTGGCAATTTCGTACATTATTCGGAGTAAGGAAATACTTGTTTTTCCTATTAGTTTGGCAATTTTATCCATTGTAGTCGTGTTTTACTCCACAACTTTGTATATTTGAAATATTGTTGTAGAATTATCTACATATTTTTGACATTTGCACCCTACAATCGGCAGTTACATATATCCAAGCAAAATTACTTGCTGAAATTTATTGTTTTTTGACAATTAAATCTATTGTGGCTGAGATTTTACACATTAATTTTGCTCAGTGGATATATTCTTGTTTGCTTTTTGGACAACCGCACCCTATTATTTGCATTCACCTCCTCAACTACACCCTACAATTGGTAGATTTTGTATAATTTGAGGAAATTTGAAAAAAATACTTGTTTCTTTGTGGTCTTTTTAAAGTAGTTAGGCATCGTGAAGAAATTCTTCAAAATTGTCTTCATTTGGTACTACTTTAATATAGACTTTTTGCAATAATTTACAAATTTTGTCCATATTTTTTGGAGTTTTGCTGAAAAATCTTTTGAGCTATAGCAACATTTGTTGTCATTCAATTCCTAATCCCCCATACTTTGTTGTTTATTTTTATATTATTATTATATTATCTACTGTGTTTTCCCTCCTCTTTACCTTGAAAAATGTCGATAACTCCTCTCACACGCTTCAATAGAGCCACTGACATTGTCGTCAAAAGTGTGGAACTCTTTGAAAAAATTCCAGAATCCCAGTATTCAACATACAACCTCGAAATTCGCAATACAGAAATTCGAGAGTTATGGGATAAAGTTCAGTGCACCTATGAGGAGTGCAAAACATACCTTGCAAAATCTCCGAATGCACAGGTTGATATAATTGATGTCGTCGAAGAAAAATATAATACTGCATTTATTGCGTATTCTTGGTGTCTATCCACCATAAATCGGCATCTCAATCACCTTCAAAGTAATTGTTCCCCTGCTATAGCTCCACCAGTTACACAATCTCCACCAGTTTCACAATCTCCACAAAATATGCCACCTATCACCTTGTCTCCACCTTCAACTTCGAATACTGTGCAGTCCTCCACTCCTATAGTTGTTTGTGAATTGCAAAATTCTTCCACCATCAATAGCTACACCAATCCACCTGTCGATAAGCATAGTCTCGTTGTTCCCCCTATCGACATTGAAGTTTTTGCTGGCGATTTTATATCTTGGCCCACCTTTCGGGATCTGTTCACCACCTTATTTGTAAACAATTCACAAATTTCGGACATTGAACGTCTCTGCCATTTAATACAGAAGACCACCGGTGAAGCTCGTGAAATCATTTCCAGATTTCCACTCACCAATTCTAGTTTCCCTTTAGCGTGGAAAGCTTTGTCCGATACGTATAACAATAAACGTATCGTCGTAAACTCTCACCTCAAATGCTTGTTTGAACTCCCCTCCATCGAAGCTGAAACGGTTTCTGGTCTTAAAACTATCCAACGAGGGATAAATAGTTGCCTTGCTGCAATGTCAGTTTATGACGTCATCACGGATCATTGGGATCCGATTGTTGTTTACATTTGTTTGCAGCGTTTGCCAAAAATTACTTTGACTCTGTGGGAGCAAAGTATAAAAAATAAATCGTCGTTGTCCTCTTGGGTAGAATTAGACGCTTTCCTCACGGAGAGGATACAAACATTGATTTGTCTAGAACACGTCCTCCCCACCAAAAATAAGTTGTTGTTGCCAAAGAAAATGCATTCCCCCTCACCTAGTAATATCGCTACACCTCATTCCCCCAATAAATTGTTGTCGGCTAAATGTGTCACCCTCCAAACCTTCTTGTACCATTTGTCCTGACATTTGTCCTGACCAGAGCCACCAGACTCTGCCCCCAGTTTCTAAAACTTTCGTTTGAGGACAAATTCTCGATCGTTAAGAAAAATAAATGTTGTGTAAATTGTTTGTCTCGTGGACATGTAGTCAATACGTGCACTAGTAAACATAGTTGCACTACATGCAAGCAAAGGCACCACAGCCTTCTTCACCGGTCACCAATCAATAAAGTTGTTACTCCCTCCAATTCACCTCCGGCATTTACAAAGGTCAAAAGTCGAGGAAAGACCTTGTTGTCCCGTTCATCGGACAAGCCACCGACTTTTACAAATGTTAATAGTCGAGTATCTAATTGTACTTCGTCGCACCCTTCTTCGAATAAAAACGTAGTTAAACCACCCATACCTAACCCCTCCCAAGATACCAATGTTCTCTTAGGAACAGCAGTAGTAAATATAGTTCATAATGGAAAAACACACCCTGTTCGTGCCATTATTGATCCTTCTTCCAAGGTATCTGTTGTAAGCAAAAAACTTAAAAATGCACTTGGCATTTCTGGTAATTCGAAGAAAGAATCCAACCATGCTACACCAAGAGAAATGTGTTCTCTTAAGTTGTCTTCCCCCAAAAATTCGTCTAAAATTGTTGACGCAAAGGCATTTGTTCGGCCTAATGTCAAGGGGAAATTGTTTTCACATCCTCCTATTTCAACTTTGAAATCTAAAATTCCTTTAGATTTAGCTGACACCTTTGACGGCAGCCCAATAGATTTGCTACTTGGTGCTGATCTTTACCCCCAAATACTGGAAGCCGAACCACCAAAATTAGTTTTAAATTCGTTGTTGGCCCAAAAGTCTATATTCGGGTATATACTGACCGGTTCAGTTCCAGCCACCTAATCTCTCACCTATAATAGAAATCGATCACCTTATCGTTTGAATATCGTTTGTATACTTGAGTCACCCATTTACTAAACTTGTGTCGTTTACTAAATTTGTAACATGAAGCTCACTTGAAATCTGAATTTACGTTCATATAGCTTTTACTAACCCATATTCCAATTTAATTGTTAATTGCTACTTTGTCGGTCGTAGCAAGGGGGCCGGAATGTATAAGTTTGATACGTTCTGACTCAACTTCCCGAGCTCAGTCAATTACGTCTGCTGATTGACACCACGGGCATCTCCTCTGCAAGTTCCCTCAGCGGAGACCGTAGGGTGCAGATGCCACCGAGCGGTGGTTGTTGCTGGTTTGCTCTCCTTGCTCGATACTTTTCTCCCATTGGAATATGTAAATGTAGTAGTAAACGACAACCGATCCTCAGCGATCACCGCAATCCTCTGTGATTGCACGAACCACAGCGTTCACTTGTCGTTTAACCTCCTTAGAGTTAACTTGTCGTCTAACCATAGAGTTAACTAGTCGAATAACGTCTACGCGTTATTAACAGGTCTCAGCGCCGCCACCATAAATTACAAGAGGTAATTTATTTGTTGTTATACGAAAAGAAAAGAATACCACCAATAAACCAAGTCTTTTATTAAGATTATTAAACTAATCATTCTTGCGTTTTATTTCTTTCGAACTTTCTTTTCTTTACCATACGCCATTAACTGCTTGGGAGTTCTCTTGTTGTCGCCTGCACCCCGCTCCCTTGAGTTAATACATTGAACACCCTCATCCACCACACAAAACACCACCAACACGGCGAGGAGTAGAGCAAACCCCTCGCCTCAGCACTATCGTAACATGAGTTTTCCCTAGGAGCCCCCTTTAATCTATACTAATAAAAATTATGTGGATGACTGACTGACTGATTTAAGGTTGACTAACTTCGTACAACAATTAACAAAATGGCGGAAATTTGAATTTTTTTTTTTTTTTTTGAAAATCGCCTATTTTTGACCACAAACTAGGTTAAAAATAAGGAAGATCTTCACCGATTGGCATTATCCTAGTTCATACGAGAGATATACACTCCCAGAGAAACGTGTCAAAATTTGGGACCGATTGGATTTTTAGTTTTTGAGTTATCGTGCCCGCCATTCACAAAAGAGAAAAACGCGTTTGAGAATCACTCTTGCCGTCCCTTGATGCTGACACAATAAATCGGCTATATCTTCAAGAGTTCTTTAGATTTTCACTTGAAATTTTGTAGGGACATTCTAGAATTAGAGTAGATTCGAATTAAATTAAAAAAAATTGACACCGAGAATGGTGTCCCTTAAGGGTCACTTTTGGCCCAAAGGCTGGGTTTTTGGAAATTCGAACTAGAAAGGTACGAAAAGTACTAAATGTGATACCACTTGTATTTGGCGAACCGGTAGAGCTGGAACCCTTAAATTTTAAATGAGGGTCACTGACGAAATGTAGAATATATATAGCAAAGAGTTTTTTGGACATTCGAACTATAAGTATGCGAAAAGTACTAAAAAGCTCTAAATGTTCTACAATTTCGTAGCATGTGAATGGATGGAGCTAAAAACTTGAAATTTGGAATGCGAATTGGGGTTGAGATGTTGGGTCTATTTAAGGAGGTGGTTTTGAAAGCGTGTACTCATGTGTACGAAAAGTACTGCATGGTACTATATTTGGTAAAAATTTAATTCAAAGGTACAAATCAAGCTGGAATCCTGAAATTTGAAATTAACATTGACGTCGGAGTGTAGGATTGGGATATGAACGTAGTTTTAGAAATTTGTTACTTATGAGTACGAAAAGTACTAAATCGTACTATAAATGGTACAGTTTGGATTTGGGTGAACCGATAGAGCGGGAACTATGAAATTTGGAGTCAGGACCACTGTAGGGATTGGGGTCAGGTTTCAGTTTAAGAAATTAATACTTATGGGTACTATATTTGGTACAATTTGAATTTTAGGTGAACCAATAGAAGTAGAATCATGAAATTTGGAGTCACGATCACTGTTGAGGTGTAAGATTGAGATATGTAAAAGTTTTAAAAATTTGTACTAATGTGTACTAAATTTTGTACAATTTGAATTGTGGAACCGATTGAGTTGGAATCCTGAAACTTGGATTTGGAATCACTATGGGGGTGTAGGTTTGGGTATGTAGGAAGTTTTAGAAATTTGTACTAAGTGTACTAAATTTGGTACAATTTAAATTGTGAGTGAAGCGATAGAGTTGGAATCCTGAAATATTGATTTAGGATCACTGTGGATGTGTAGGATTGGGTATGTACTAAACTATGTACTATATTTGGTACAATTTGAATTGTGAGTGAACCGATAGAGTTGGAATCCTGAAACTTAGATTTAGGAGCATTGTCGGGGTGTAGGTTTGGATTAAGTGGCAATTTTTGGAAATTCAAACTACTGTGTACTAAATAAAATGTGGGTGAACCAATAGAGTTGGAATCGGGGTATCCAGGAAGTTTTGTTGGATGGTTGAGTTGAGTACTTGTGGAAGTAAAGTGTTTTAGCACACTGGAACTAAATTTGGTCAAATTTGTATTTGGGTGAACCTTTAGAGCTCGAATCATGAAATTTGGTACTAAATGGTACTCAAATTTAATTTATGGTCGATATTAATGTGTGCATTGTTTGTTTCTGACATTTTTTCTGTGAAAATAAAATAATATGTTAATACATGTTTATGTATTTCCTTCATTCGCTAACGAAGTTTGCGGGCATATGTTATTTAAGATATTTTGATTTTCATCCTCATGGTGGAAGGTATAAAAAGTTCGGTCGGGCCGAACTTAACATAATTTTTAATTGTTTTCTTTTCAGTTAGTCGTCTGACATTAAAAAAGTTGATTCTGCCACACACATATTTCGTGGCTTAAGAACCCCACCCATTCTCGATTTTAATTTTTCAAGATTTTCAATGGGCTGGTACATGAATACAAATGCTTGTTATGGTTTGTAACTTTGCACATATATAATTGAAGATTTAAAAGAGAAGAAAAATAATTTACAAAAAAATTTTGTTATTGTTTTGTTGTTGTTTTTTGTAATTAAAGAAAAGTCCTTATTTTCGATGGCGGGCATGATAACTCCTCACTGGAACATCGGAATCCGAAAATTCCAACGGTTTTAGAAAGAGTACATGTCTGGCTCTCGTATGAACTAGGATTATTGACTTCGCTCTAAAATTAACAAAATGGTGGACCTTTGAAAAAATATTTTTGGAAAATCGCCGATTTTTTACCAAAAACCAAGTTAAAAAATAAGGAAGATCTTCACCGATTGGCTTTATCCTAGTTCATACGAGAGCTATACACTCCCAGAGAAACGTTGCAAAATTTGGAGCCGATTGGATTATTAGTTTTTGAGTTATCGTGCCCGCCATTCGCAAAAAAATGTTTAGAGAAACACGCGTTAAAAGTTTGAGAAGCCCTTCAGCCGTCACTTGATGCTGACACAATAAATCGGCTATATCTTCAAGAGTTCTTGAGATTTTCACTTGAAATTTTGTAGAGACATTATTTAATCAGTGCAGATTCGTATTATATCAACAAAAATTTTGACCCCGAGAATGGGGGGGTCCCCTTAAGAGAAGATTATGGTTCACATAATCGTCCAACTACGGGCATGGTAATAAACAAAATTGTCGTATTTAGGATTTGGAGAAATCTCCCATCACATCCAGATAAAGTAATTTTTGGTGCGCTTAGTGGTCCGATGGACCGGTCTTTTTTCTTCGAAAATGACGATGGAACACCTGTCAGCGTCAATTCGTAGCATTATAGTCATATGATAACGACTTTCTTGCCTGCTATTGAAGAATACGATTTGGAGAATATGTGGTTTCTACAAGACGATGCCACACAAATTGAGCGAATATGGTTTTATTGCATAATTATGGGCCGTAATTTCTCGTATTCCGGTCATTTAAATGATTTAGTGTTTCACGAAAGGCATTTAGGGATTGGTTAAGTGTTTTGGTACAGAATCTAGGGCAAAACTACAGCAACTGAAATTCCAAACTGAATAAATGACCTGTAACTTTTTTAAAAATAACGTTATACTGAAACATTTTTCAAAAAATTATTCATTTGTAAAAAAACAAAAAATATGAGCGTAAAATTTATTTTGACTCAGTCATCTTATGACTTTGCCATTTATGATACTTCAAATATTTTTCTATATGGTAAAAAACTTATAAATTTTTTTGCCATTAAAAAACTCTGATTTTTGACTCCCGCAACCAATCCTTGACATGTTTTGGTGTATGTTTGGAGGTTATTGTCAAACTGAAACCGTAGCGTTTTCCAACACATTTGTATAAACAATCCGATCTATTACATCATAAATCTCGTAAATATACCGAGCTCCACACAAATATAAACAGCCCAATACCATTATTGATCCTCCTCCATGCTTCCCAGTACCCTTGCAATACTGTGGCATGAGCCCTTCTTTTTTGGAATTTCTCATTTTACTTTTTTCATGTCTGAGTATATTTTATATTTTTTCTATAATTTTTGTAGAATATTTTGGAATGTATGATTGCGAAAAATATTGAAAGGGGTTCGAAGGTTTTTTGGTTTTTTTTTTTTTTTTTTTTTTTTTTTTAAGTAAAAATATGTATAAATTAAAAGAATAGTAATACAAAATATGTCCAGAAAAATAACATACTATGTAGGGGAGATTGGGGCACCTTCGGTACTTTTTTTTCAGAGCTCTATATATCAGTACTTATTCAACATATACAACAACTTTATGGCTGATTATTGTCCTCTGACACTTAATTATAAAAAATAGTACCAAAAAGATATAAAAGAATAGTATTAGTTAAAAAAAATTTCAGTTTTGTAAAAAAAGTCAAATTCGCCGAATGTGCCCCAACCCGGGATAGCTTCGGCATTTGATGGGGCACATTCGGCACCATAGCCATAGCCGGGTAATTGTCATCGCTATCAGTCTGGTTGAAATTCTGATCCTCTAAAGGCTCTATTTGGTTTTAATACGCCACACAATGTTTGAATTATAGGGCTTTATTTTCTAGCGGCGGACGTTTACATCTCGAGGTCGCACACACCATCAGAAATAGGGGTTTTCTATCGCATTTTCGACAATACAAGCACGTTTGATCTTATATATGCAATTTCGAGCCATATTAAAGGATTAGTTTTAAAGACAAACTCAAAAACATTTTAAGGAAATAATATTGCACAATCTGTATATGACCGAATGTGCCCCAGTTTAAAATGCCGAATGTACCCCGAATGTACTTTTTATAGTTTTTTTTTCATTTTTTTCGATCAGATTTGTAAAAACATTATATTTTTAAATATTTTTATAATAATACACATCGTAGTTAACCACTTTTTAATAATATTGTCTTAAAAATTTTAAAAGTTTTATACGCGAAATACTTACGAAATGGAATTGAAATATTACAGAAACATCTACAAAAATACAAAAACCTATGTATCTAAATAAGCTTATTAGCTATAAATTCCAAACTTTGTGTCAGTTATTTATTTCGATATTCGATACCTATGTATCGAAACTAGTGATGTACGGTGAGAGCTTCATATCGAAAACGCGATTGCCGAAGGTGCCCCAGTCTCCCCTATTCACATGTAGATTCTCTACATACATCCATGACACGTGAAAACAAAAATTAAATTCTTCTCTTTTAATTTTTTTTTCTCGTTTTCTCCCTTTGTATGTACTATCAGACACAACATGTAATAGAGGAAATATTTAAAAGATTCCATGAAGCATGAAATCATTTTTTCCTAAATATTGATCCATAATAGCAAACAAACAAACAAACCACTTCGACTGGTACAAGCACACAGAGCAACAAACATAAAAAACCTTAAAGGTATTGTTTATGGCCTTTGGCTTTTCTGTCCTGCGGTGCTTGTTAATCATCACAACCTGTTTTTGATCTTAATATATTTCCTTCAGGAGCATTGAAGCGTTTACATTGTATTCCATTTCTTTTTCTAAACTCTGATAGGATGTTTGGTACATTCTTGACGGCAATGGAATGTTCTTTGGATTGGTAGAATTTCATTGTTTTTTTTATTTAAAGATTACATATTTCGCAACAACAACAAAATCGTATTAAATATGAAAATACATTCAATATTCAATATAAATTTACTGTTAAACCGGAATTACTTTCTTTAAGATAATTGGCTAATATAAGAAATAAGGTCAGATGCCGCCAAACGTGCAAAAAAAAATCAAGCGCACACACTATTTATATGAAGAGTACAAAACCACAATACAGCTGTGTAAAATGGACAGTATTAAAATATTTCTAAATTAATTCGACTGCATAGATATATACGGTATGATCAGACTCTTATCAACCAGGGCCATTGAAGCTTTTATTTTTCATAAATATAAATTCCGATTGGCTTTAACTCGCAATCGGGGATATACGTAAATACACTGTGCAGTACCATCAAATATTCAAGAGGTGATTATGCGGAAAATTCTATCTTATGGAAAACCTCCAATGACATTTTTATAGAGTAAGATTATAAAAATTAAAACCATATCCTCCTAACATTGACAATTAAATAATTTTGATATGACAATCGCTGTTACACCTTTTTATAAACTATTTCTATTTCCATTTCCATATTCTACATAGTCCACTACAGTAGTTAACTGAAAAGTGAATGCAATGTTTCACCTCAACACTAGCCCAGTTGTTACAACTCACGCAATATCCCGAGATTTTTAATGGCTTCATTATGAATCTGTCGACTACGTTTAACCACATTAATTTTCTACGAGGAGAAGAGGAAAGTTTACTTTGGAATACTACGGTAGATATTTTGTTGTAATATCCTCTAAGCAGTGTTTACTATAACAGATGATCTTACGGGCATTTTTAAAGCTATATGTATATGTATGTATGTATAAATATGGTTACTTTGATTTTATGATTATTTAGTTTCAAAGTAGTTCCAAACGTTTATTCATTTGTTTTACAAAAAGGGAAACGATTTTGGTGTGATTGGCTTTATTGCACACAACTCAGGTTGCTTAAGTATCTGTAGTTGAGGATATTTGGACTAGAACATATCAAGCGAACAACCCCAAGGGAAGTGATTTTGAAGACCAGAGGGAACAGGACCAGGAACAGGTGTTATGTAAAAACAATGTAAGGACTTTATATTCGCTTGGAAGTAGTAAAGCCAAATTACAGCCACTTCAATGCAAAAATGCGGCTAAAACCTTCAAAATGCAGAAAATGGGGCGGGATCTATATTGAAAAATTTTTGCTGATGTATTTTTCTCCCAACAGGAACCCACTTCGTCTGCCAAAAACCTTCAAAATAACGGAAATGGAACTATATTGAAAATGTATTTCGTCCTCCTGCCAAATTACAACAATTTCTGTGGGAAATGTGGCTACAAAACCCGAAAATCGGGGAGGAAATTTAGATGGGCACTATGCCAATACTCTCACTCCAGGAACTCTGAATGCCAAATTACAGCCCTTTCGGCTGGACGATGCACAGTGTCACGACCGCGGCCAAAAATGGTCAAAACCAAGTACCACGGAGGACAAATTTTTTGATGAGGATTGATAGAAAATACTCCAATTAGAATAAATATGAAATTTTACATCGATATGTCGAGTAGTTTTGTCTCTACAAAGGTTCAAATCTGATAATTATTTATAAACTGATTTTTTACCATATTTTCGAAAAATGGGTGTGTTTTTCTGATGCTCAAATATTTGAATATTCAAATTAACGGTTATTATAAAAGTGTTTATTTTGGTTGCTGTGGATGTTAAAAACTAGAATTCTCTGCAGTTTGTATGTATATAGATATCATATGGTGTATACAGTCGTCCACACTTGTAGTACTTAGTTCATCAAATTTGTAAAACAAATTTTGAAATTAGTGGAGCATAAAAAAAAGTTTAAAAAAGGTTAGCTCTAATTTTTTTTATTTGAGTGGTGAAAAGTGTGTTATTTAAGGAATAAAAAAAATTAGCTGCGGAGTCCTGCGGTCCTAAGAGTTATTTAATTTTTTTGGTGATCACCTTTTGAAAAAATATGGCATATTCACGAAATGGTTAGAAGCAGATGGTCAAATATGTTATGTATACAATTAAATAAGTTATTGAGGGTCAAATAGGAAGGAGAAATTGGATTCAGAACATAGTAATAATACAATATTTTACATAAAATATGCAATTAAGTGGTAAAAACTTTATTCGAAGGGTAGATATGGGAGAATTGATTTTAAAATATAGCTTTTAAATAAATTTTCAGTCAGTTTGAAGATTATACTTATTTATCAGATCATTTGAGACATAATCTTATAATCTTAATTTAGAGGCCGCACATGAATTACCTTTGTGGAAAGTTCATACATAAAAATATTAGTTCATGGCATGGGATACGCAAAGTGCAGTACAATACCTTTTGAGCGACTTTCACAAGGTGCTAACAAGTCATGCCAACAAAAAATTAGTAGCAGCCCGAACTTTTGTTAAAGCCGAGTTAAATAAGGATTTTATTTAGTATTTTATATTACAATCCGACCTTGTAATATCCTTAAACAGCCATAAAGTAAAGGCCCGAGATTATAATGTGGATGATACTAAATCGTACATTTGGGAAGACAATATTATATATATATATACATATCTGATGTGTGTTTTGAAAAGTTGTGAATGATAAAAAAATTATTTATTAGTTATTAAACGATATCAAATATCTTTTATATTATAATAAAAATAACAAAAATAAAACTACTATACTTTATTTAGCTGCATATAACGATTTTATAGTACAGAAAGTTAAATTTTTAGGGACTTTTGGAATGGTAGGTACCTGAAATATGGACCAACAACTAAATTACAACACCTATTACTGTCTTCGCCCAAATTTGATGTAATTTGGACGAAGACATGAAAATTTTCGTGGAATTTGTATAAATATAAACAATTTATTGGTCCAAAAATCGGATTTTTCAAGACCCTTTGTATGGGAGGTATATGAAATATTGGTCTGGTCTACCCAGTTTTTGGTTCGTTGCTTTATAGGCATAAGTAAATTTAAATTGCCAATTTTCATTGAATTTAGTTGAATATTAAAGATTTTATAGTCCAAAATAGTAAAGTTTTCAAGACCCTTTGTATGGGAGGTATATCAAATCTTGGTCCGATCTACCCAGTTTTTGGTCAGTTGCTTTATAGGCATAAGTAAATGTAAATTGCCAATTTTCATTGAATTTGTTTGAATATTGAAGATTTTATAGGCCAAAAAGGGTGACATTCTCAAGACCCATTATATGGGAGGTATACCAAATCTTGGTCCGACCTATCTAATTTTTTGTCAGTTGCTTTTTAGGCCAATAATAAGCACGTGTACCAAATTTCATTAACTTACGATAACTCCTTCTATTTTTGGCCGCTGTTTATATGAACTCGCGACATAGTGCGATGTGGCTATGACATTAAAAATCTCAAAAGTGAGATACCGATAATATCAAAACTCAAAATGGCTACCATTTGCAATACCAAATCTTCTAGAAGGAAAAACTATGTTAAGTTCGGCCCGGCCGAACTTTTTATACCCCGTCATGATAGGACCTTAAACACACCAAAAAAGACGTGAGAAAAATGTGATTTGAATTCTCAATGAACCCACTATTAGGTTTACCGTTATATGGGACTATACGGGGATCGATATTGATAAGTTTTAGGAGTGAAATTTGACAGCCAGTGAGAACCCAAATACCAAAACCCCCAAAATACCGAATATTGGGGGAACCATTATAAGAGAAACGTGTCAAAAATTTAAAACATCTGAATTTTGGGGGCTACCCTGAAACTTTTTCGTAGTGATCTTTGACGCCCAATGAAAATACAAAAATACCAATATACAGCCGTTATATGGGGGCTTCCCTGAAACTTGGGTCAATATTAATAAATTTTGATATCACATTACAGACAACTCGGTAGAAAAAGGTGTTCAAAATATCGAATAATCGAGGGTACCGTTATATTAACGTGAACCCATTTGCAATACGAACAATTCTAGGAGTACTAGAAATGTCTGTGGAAAATATCAGAGCTCTATCTTAAATATGCGATCTTTATCGTGATTTCAACAGACGGATAGACAGACAGATAAGCATGAATCGACATAGAGTTTTATTCAGATCAAGAATATGTATACTTTGTTGGTCTCTTGTGAATATTTCAAGGTGTAGCAAACGGAATGATAAATTTAATATACACCCCACCTTATGGTGGAAAATATTAGTAACAAACACGGAATCATGAGATAATGGAACACTAGTTGTTCTTACACAGACGGATCTCGCTAAGGACAGTACTAGACCGCCTTATTTAAAACCCGGATCACAATACGGTCGTTCAGACGGAAGGAGTATGATCGGAAAGACTACCAAACTAGACCAACATCTAGGGGAATGATTGTTAATAAATACAACAGTTACTTCAGAATATCAAAAAAAAAGTATGAACTCTTATCACTCCACTCACCCCACAGCCTTTTCTCTCTGAACTTATTTGAAAAGCCATAAAAAGGGAAATCACACAAAGTTGTGGTACAAAAGAATGGTGTCCGCACACAGTCAACCGCATCAACTATTTAAACTACTTCGTTCTTCTTCTTTTTTGTGGTCGAACTGAGCTGAATAAACACCATTAGCATGGAGCCAACGAATGAATGCATTCTTTATGAATTTATACACCTCCCCACCTCCCATTACAGACCTTGAACACTGACTTAACCAACCAAGAGACCAGGCCAACAACAGGTGCAACATTAAATTGCAACGCCATCACCATCATCATCTTAAGGTAGCAAACTACTGAGTAAAGAAAACTGAACTTGGCCCCTCTTCCTCCCATTTTCCAACACATTATGAACGGCAATCGTTGGATGGCACAATAAATGTTCGAAGGTGTTGCATCACACCAGCCATTCAACCAGGCGTTTGTTTTCACCCCTTATTCGCTTGCATCTGCATGCAGGATAGTCAGCCATCCAGCCAGGCAGCCAACAAGGACTATGGCCACAAGGCAGGTGATTTTGAATGTAAATAATGAAGAAAAACTATTCAAGTTTCCATTTATGCGAAACGACTTGCGGTTATTGTTTCTCTTGGGGATTTTATTCATTGCATTGCCATCATGGCAGAATGCAAATACCCCTCGCAATCTTTAATGGACTTGACACACTAATCCGCGGTGTTACATTTTTAAATGAGCAGAGAGTAGAGTTGGCTGGCTGGCAGCATTCGACACTGACTGTTGCAGGGCGCTTACTTACTTATGCAAATGGACACATGTTTATTATTTTCTAATCCCCATTTAATTTCTATGTAAATATTGGAGGTTATGTTAGATGCCTTACTGGGCAAAAGGGGCTATTGGACGTGTTAAATTAAATTACAATTTAAATGCTAATTTTTTGTTGTTGTAATCTTTAAATGAATGTTAATATTTGCGTTTGAACAAAACAATGGCGTTTATATTTGTGTGTTTATTTATAATATAATTGGTTTTGAATGAAATACTAAAACACCTATTTTTCCGTCGAAATGTGTTTATATGTTATTTGATTCATATGGGTACCCGCGATCAGTAAGCTTTTTTACGTTTCGGATAAAATAAATTTACTATTTTTAAGAAATATTTTTCAAAGCTGAAAATAGTCGTGGATTTTTAAAGGAATGATATAACAATCAGTTAGTCGAGACATAATGAACGGTATACTAAAATATTAGTCTTGAGCCAATATTTTGTGGAGTTACTAACACTTGGGGTCACACAAACCTATAATACCCTAACAACATACTCGAAATTAAAATTGACTGTATAATTCGAAAAAAATACAAAATTCTTCACCAGAAGAAAAAAATATACAAACATTATCATTTTGTCACCAGACTTAAAAGAATATATACATAACTTTTAAATACAACGTATCAAACGTATATTGTAAAATTAAAAGTACGTAAAAGCTATTCTACACACATAATTTGTAATTCTGGAAAATCTGCAGTGGACAGATTAAAAAGGAAATGTTTAACGAGTTTCACAAAATTTAATTGAATTAATTTAATGTGAATACAATAACCTGACAAGTGAGGTCCACCTACAGATTGCTAAATAAAATATACGCACACATACAAATGTTCACGAATGCCGTCAGGTATATGGTATATGTATGTGAATACACACGCACACACTCCCACAGTGCAACTAGCAAAAATCTTTCGGATTCCTTAGAAAACTTTATCCAAATAGCATTGCTTTGGGGATGGTGACGGAGTGAAAAGTGTCTGTCCGATATCCGTTCATTTCCAATGTCATTTCTATGTAAATTAGCTTTGTGAGTCAATTTGACAACAAAATGAAAGTTAGACGCTTGAACGAAACGAACGTCATTTTCTGCCGTTAGAGAGATGGAGAGAGCAGTCAGAAGTCAATTTGGCAAGATGACATCAGACATTAAAGGTGAATCTGTACGATTGACAATTCATGTGCTGAACATTGAATCGGGCAGATTGTCTTCTTCTTATTGTGAAATTGACGAATACAATAGAACAATATGTTTTAAGTTCCACCTGATGAAAGATTATAGGAATTGTCGGGGTTTAACAACTCCTTATGAACAGATATGGGAAATTACAAAATTCTTTTAAAATTCCATAAGAAAAAATTAATTTTTTTGCGAGCACATTCATGGTTTTTGGTACATAGGTTAAGGAAAATATCCTGATTAAAAATCTGTTCGCATTCACAAATTCGGATGCTGCGCACAAAAGTTATAGCGGTTTTAAATCTTGTATTTCAAACATAAATTAAATTAACTTGTTGTTGTTGTAATTCGCGAATTTCTTCACAAATGGTTAAACACATTTGTTTTCTTTGCAGTACTAGTCAAACGACATTGAAATACGGTTTAATAGTCGCGAAAAACAAATAAAAGCTTGAAAATATCTGAAAATAAAATAAATTAATTTTTGAATTGCCACAAATGTTTTTTTTTCAATTTTTAATTTTTTGGTATGGTTAAGATAATACGGTTCTACAAATTCTTTATTGATAAATATCGGTAGATTCCTCTGTTAAGAGTTTTGACTTTAAAAATTACCAAATATATTGCAGTTTCAGTATATGAAAATGATCAACATTAAAAAGCATACAGTTCGCGTATTAGCTGAAATCAGTTGAGGCGCATGCGGTTTTCGTATAAACCGAATAAATCACTTCCAATAATTATGCATTTTTCGAGGTTTCATTAAACGACCAAAGTGTGCCGCTCGATGCACTTTACTATGCAAAAACCCTAAAAATGACTAAAAATGGCGCAACGTGCATACGATTTTTATGCGCATCCGATTTCAGTAATCTCCTATACACAAAAGGACACATATTTTAAAAGGATCGGTTAAGAACCGATGCATATTTGCATTTCCACGAATTTATTATCGAGCTATTTTTATTGCACCACGTCATAGTTGTTATTTTTGAGATATTTTGGGCAAAAATTGGTAGCGTTTCATTCCTTTAAGTCTTGATTTAGATTAGGCGAGTTTACTTGCGGCAATTCTTGTCGTTCTATTTTGAACTTGCTTCATGCGTCTATACAAGGCAATTCGGTTTCCAAAATATTTTTCTATTTGTTGTTTTTTCACATTTAAATATATATAAAATATCAACAAATACGAAATACACAAAACGAATTGCCAGAAAATTGTCGGTACAAGCAATTTTTTTTTCATTTCTATTCCCCTTGCCCCTCTCTCCTACAAACAAAGACTTGCCGCAAGTAATCTCGCCTAATCTAAATCATGACTAAGCTTTCATTTGTCAATTATTGAAAATTTTGAATTTTTTTTTTTTTTTTTTTTTTTTTGATTGTATTGACATTAGGTTCGTTCGTATACTCAATAATTTGTACGAATTTGTACAAATTATTACAAAATGTTGTTCGTTTACCCAAATCCCAGTAAAAGAGAGTGAATTGAGTGAGCATATTTGACAGTTGTGTTACTGAGTATTTGCAAATTCTTACAAGGAAAATTTACTCAGTAAGAATTTTCTTGTACCATCAGCTGATATTTAATCAGCTGTTTTGTTATGTTTTGTAAACAAACAAAAAATTGTTCTCAAGAAAATTGATTGTTTTGTAAATTTTATTTTGATTTTGTATCATTAAATACCAAAATGGATGAAGAAAACGCAAGTATTTAAAAATAAGGTAATACAAGAATAATTGGCGAACGATTTTTTAGGTTCTAAATCCAAACAATTTGTTTGTTGTTTTAATCAGCTGTGTCGAAACAATCTTTTTACTGGATGTTGTTCGTTTACTTTTTGCAGTTTTCTCTCATGAGAAGGAAAAATTCGTATTTACTCTCTGCAAATTCTTACTGAGTAAATATTACTGGGAAAGTAAACGAACGAACCTATTGTGTTGAAATTTGTTTGTAAGACCTGTGAACATATTTGAGAAGTATCATTGAATGTACACGTTTTCCATAGAATGCCCGTACATTTGGGACAAATGCATGGATGAAAATCAGAAGACGTGCGGAATAGGGTTCTGATTCTAAGGTCCATGCCCAAGATTATTTTCGTAAAATAATAATAATATTTCCATAGCGACATTTTATTTCTTGAAGTACCTAAAATGTTGCTATGCCACGGGAAATCAGGTGACACCATTATATGGTGGTTTTTTGCTTAATTGTTGGTTAGTATGTTTGAACTTATAAACTCAATACCGCATATATCCGATACTAATAATATGTATCGAAGAGAAAACTAATATACCACTCATTTACTGCAAGACAGGCATAACTCAAAAAACGTGATTTTTCGAATTATTTTCATATCTTCTCATATGTATATTCCTTACATCTATCGGGACATTTATATTGGTACACAACAACACTATTAAGTAGTAGGTTGTCCATGATCTTTAACAATAATGTTCAAAATTATAGACACTCAGGTTGGAAAAGGAGGAAAGAACTTCAACGTACCGAAAATTAAACGGGAAATATGTATGGCATTCCGAAAATGGAGTGGGACCTGTATGTAAGAGCTTGGGCATAAATAGGAATGTTTCCTCATAAATGTGTGTTACCCTTCAATATCCCGTTATGGTATATTATAGCTACTACAATGGGAATGGATATATATTACTTTTTGGAAGGAAGATTTAACACCACATGAGAAAATACCAAACAATGGAGGATACCATTATATGGGGCTACACGAAAAATTTTACCAATATTGCTAATTTTTGGTAAAGAGGTTTTGATCATCCAAAATAAAACATTACAACCACTATGGTTGAAACACTGGAACAAACTCCCCAAAATGCCGAATATTTTGAGTACCGTTATATGGGAGCTACATCAAAGAGTGGACCAATATAGATAATTTTAGTGCGATTAATTCTACCAAATAAGAACCAAATGCCAAATTACAGCCGATTAGATTTAAAAACGTGTCCAAATGCCCCACAGCCTCAAAATATGGCGGGGATATTTGGAAGCATGGACGAATATAAAATTACACCCAAATATCAAATATTAAGGGGTACCGCTATATGGGTAGCTATCCGAATATTTGATATTATTAATTAGGGAAATTTTCTGCTCAATAAGTATCCCTAATATTAATTTAGAAGCAATTCTGTTGAACATTTTCAAATATCTTATAAGTAGTAGAAATGTATGTTGGAGCGTATAAAAAAAATCAAAATTCCGAAAATTAGGCATAAACAATATTGCTAGGCAAGTCAACGTTTGCCGGGCCCGCTAGTTTGTTTATAAAAACAACAAACTGGGATTCAGCCTGACTATTTTGAAAAAAACAAAATACAAATGACACCCCAAATGAACCGTATGTAATGCGATCTGACGAAAGGAAATGTTATATCGAAAACGTTTTGTCAGATTTATAAATCGCATTTTATTTACCAAACGTTTTAAGTACCCTCATCCTATGGTGTGCGTAGGTCTACTGAATTACACACAGGTTTTAATATTCACTATATCTACATACAGTGCTGCTCAAAACATTTGCAACTAGAACTGCACTGCAATAAAATTAGGCGAAATTAAGATTTATATGGTTTTATAATTTTCACTTATATTTAAAAACAATCTTTAATAAGCCATCCTTCTAAATTAAACTAGGAAAAAATAATATATTTCAATATGTTGTTGTTATTTGCCCAGGAATATAAAAAACATGTTTTGGTCTGCTCAAAACATTTGCAACTACTTAATACACTTTCTCTTTTTCCTTGTCTATGGTAATATTTCGAAAGTTGTATAACTATAAAAAGAAGATCGGCTAAAAATAGACCCTATTGACGTTAATTAAATAAAAAAAGTCATTTTATTGAGTTGGTTGCATAATTTCGTAATAAACTTATCGGTGTGGGCCCAAGTGCTATATTTCTGAAAAAAGTTGATAAAATGGGTGGCAATAAGTATAATGAGCTCATTAAGAAACAAATAATCGACGATTAAAAATAAAAATCTGAAAAATATAATGTCAATAAATCAACAGTAGTCCGTGTCATAGAATTCCCTCATATAATACCCATCATCTTTTCTGTTGAATCAAATTTAATTTACACAGTTCGGATTCAGGTGTCTGGTGCGTGTGCCAAAAGGCGAAAGTCTCAACCCAAGATATACAAAAGGTTCTTAAGACATTGTGGAGGCAACATTATGGTATGGGGATGTTTTTCCGAACAAGGAATTGATCCGATTCACAAAATCACTGGAATTATAAGGTCATCATGGGAAATGCCTCTTTCATTGGTGTTTCAACAAGACAATGACCCAAGCACGCGTCTAAGGTGGTAAAACAAATGATATGCAATAAAAAATTGTGTTGGATTGATTGGTCTGCTCAATCACCTAGCCTAAATCACATAGAGAAACTTTTGGGAAATTGAATAACGAAAAATTGGAAATCAAATTTTTTTAAATGAGTATTTCTATTATGTCCAAATCCCCCACAGCCTCAAAATATGGGGGGGATATTTGGAAGCATGGACGAATATAAAATTACACCCAAATACCGAATATTAAGGGGTACCGTTATATGGGAGCTATCCGAATATTTGATATTATTAATTAGGGAAATTTTCTGCTCAATAGGTATCCCTAATATTAAATTAGAAGCAATTCTGTTGAACATTTTCAATATCAAATATCTTATAAGTAGTAGAAATGTATGTTGGAGCATATAAAAAAACCTAAAATTCCGAAAATTAGACATAAACAATATTGCTAGGCAAGACAACGTTTGCCGGGCCCGCAAGTTTGTTTATAAAAACAACAAACTGGGATTCTGCCTGACTATTTTGAAAAAACTAAATTTATAAATCGCATTTTATGTACCAAACGTTTTAAGTACCCTCATCCTATGGTGTGCGCAGGTCTACTGAATTACACACAGGTTTTAATATTCACTATATCTATATACAGTGCTGCTCAAAACATTTGCAATTAGAACTGCAATGCAATAAAATGAGGCGAAATTAAGATTTATATGGTTTTATAATTTTCACTTATGTTTAAAAACAATCTTTAATAAGCCATCCTTCTAAATTAAACTTGGAAAAAATAATATATTTCAATATGTTGTTGTTATTTGTCCAGGAATATGCTCAAAACATTTGCAACTACTTAATACACTTTCTCTTTTTCCTTGTCTATGGTAATATTTCGAAAGTTGTATAACTATAAAAAGAAGATCGGCTAAAAATAGACCCTATTGACGTTAATAAAATAAAAAAAGTCATTTTATTGAGTTGGTTGCATAATTTCGTAATAAACTTATCGGTGTGGGCCCAAGTGCTATATTTCTGAAAAAAGTCGATAAAATGGGTGGCAATAAGTATAATGAGCTCATTAAGAAACAAATAATCGACGATTAAAAATAAAAATCTGAAAAATATAATGTCAATAAATCAACAGTAGTCCGTGTCATAGAATTCCCTCATATAATACCCATCATCTTTTCTGTTGAATCAAATTTAATTTACACAGTTCGGATTCAGGTGTCTGGTGCGTGTGCCAAAAGGCGAAAGTCTCAACCCAAGATATACAAAAGGTTCTTAAGACATTGTGGAGGCAACATTATGGTATGGGGATGTTTTTCCGAACAAGGAATTGATCCGATTCACAAAATCACTGGAATTATAAGGTCATCATGGGAAATGCCTCTTTCATTGGTGTTTCAACAAGACAATGACCCAAGCACGCGTCTAAGGTGGTAAAACAAATGATATGCAATAAAAAATTGTGTTGGATTGATTGGTCTGCTCAATCACCTAGCCTAAATCACATAGAGAAACTTTTGGGAAATTGAATAACGAAAAATTGGAAATCAATTTTTTTAAATGAGTATTTCTATGATGCCTGCATGATCATATGTTTGTAACAGCAGAAAATCACTTTCTGAGTCCATGTTAAATTGTAAACAAAGTCCAGGTCGCATTTATTATCCGAATAAGATGAAAATTTGCACAGATCATTCATTTGCCTCAAGGACGAACCCTATTGAAATTGATGAAAATCGGTTCAGATTTAGATATCCATATATATGTTCGTCTGATTTTTAACAAATGGTGCACCAAAGAGTCATATTGAGGTCGATTGGCACAAAATTTTGCAAAACGTTCGGAAGTTAGGATAGCCAAGTTTTATTGAAATCGGTTCAGATTGAGATATAGCTCTCATACAATTTTGCGTATGTTATATTGAAATCAGAGCCCCCATATGTGGGGGCTATGCCTAAACATGGAACGATATAGGTACAAATGTACCTATTTATTGATCGTAAGGTTAAGTCGGTTCACATATAGACGCAGATCACATATTTTATTTAGTCTAATTTCATGTCAATGGTCCTTCAAAAATTGTAGGTCTATTAGGATGCTTCTCTTGAATATAGCCAATGGGGTAAAGGGTATCATATAGGCCCCGTCCGACTTTTGTGAATGCGTTCATTATCCAGTTGAGCTAAAATTTGAGAAGAATGAAAATCCTATCGAAATTGCTGAGAATCTGTTCAGATTTCATTTGAATGATGCACAAAAAATATTTTTGTATAAATGCTGCGGTATTTCATTAATGCATCGTCTAATGTCCTATATGAAGGCATGAGCCGTCGTCGGCTTATTTACATAAACCATTGACTTCAAAAACCCCACAAAGATAAAATCTAAAGGTGTTAGATCGCACGACAAAACTCGAAATAACACAATCGAGAAATGACTAATGCAGAAATTGAATTATTTCTCTGGCTATATATTCAAACCGCCGTCTTGTTGAAACCACATACCCTCCACATTAATTTCTTGAATTCTAGGCAAAAAAGTGGTTATCATTTCACGTCACCGAACACCATTGACTGTTTGCACATGACCTGCCTCATTTTTATAAAAAGGTTCAATTATTCATTATCATTCAATTATTAATTATCTCGTGAATCTCTCGAAGATGTTCTTCACCACAAATGCAACAATTCTTCCCAATTCAGCTGGCGGAGTCAATTGAACTTTATAATCATGAAGATGCAAATCCTCCGTCAAAATTCGCTGCAGAGTGAATTTGAAGAGTCAAATTTGTTTAGCTCGGTGTCGAATTGATGTGGATGGAATTCGAGTGTCATCATCACATACAGCTGCGATATTTGTACGTTGTTGTCATTATATATCTAACAGACCCAGTTACGGCAAATATATCTATTAATCTCTTTACAGCTGAGCATTATTTTTTAGAACATTATTTGGAGTCAAAACTGATGGCAATTTGCGAACTGTAGCCACAAAACGTCCATAATTTTGGTAAAACAATTTCTTATTATTATTTAAAAACGTATGTGATGATTGTGGGGTGAAAGACTACGTTCGAACGAGGCTTAGAGGGCCTAAACATCGTGGTCAAATTTCTAAGGGAAGCAAGAATCGACTTATCTATCTATATAAGATAGCACATCAGCCTCTGCATAATTAGTTCGACCAATAGTTTTAAATTTTATTATCTATTACAAATAAGTTCCATCCATTTGACATAGAAAATGCATTTCATTTGTAGCTTTCTGCAGATGAGGTCATCGACCAATGGGTCTTATTCATATTCACATTTCCATAGTTAATATTTCCTATAAATTTGTATTCGAATGCCAGATTACGTTTAGAGCTGGCAAGCAATTTGCAAATATTGCAAAAATAAAATAATTTTCTATACTAATTATTACGTTTTGTTGAAGGTCAATTTTGTTGATGTCGAATCTGGGTCTTATCAACATCTAATGCTTATCGCCGTTCCATGGGAATTTTGCAAATTCGCATTCGTTTCGTATGGAAGATGATTGTCGTGGTAGTATTTCGCGGCATTTCTTAACGTAAACATACCTTTGTTTTGTAAAATCGAGTTCTACGATGTTGAGTTTCGGGGTATCATTTTGCCTGTGGGTAGTCCTGCTAAGGAACACAATTGAAACGAGTGCAAGTGCGGCCAATATTACAATAATATATCGGGACTATTTGCAGAATATGGTCGAAGCGATAGATATAAGTACTGATCCATGTGACAATTTCTTCCTCCATGCCTGTGGCAAAATGGACTTTAACGTGACGACTGAAAAAGATAATGGATCTGAGGAAAACAACCAGCGTCAACATATTCCACCGTTTCTCTACAATCATCAGGATTATTATGAATTTTTCGAAGGTCATAAATCGAAATTCAGTACTAAAGCGGGAATTTTGGTGCGAGATTTATATGATCTGTGCAAAGAGGCCCATGTTGATAAAGTTAGCCCACGTCGCATCTGGCTGTATATGATTAACGACATTCCCTTATTGGAAACCGACCGCAGCCTATTGCGCAAGTGGCCCTTTTTACAATATCAATGGGAGACATACGATCGACAATTGGACTTGAATTGGCCCCTGTTGGCAGCGGAATTTGCTGCCCATGGTTTTGAGATATTTTTCAATATCTTCTTTGCCGAAAATACCATTTACATTACACGCAATAAGGACTTCCTTTGTCCAAGTTTGGACGAATTCGAACATTCTCTGATGCCCCTGCTGAGGCAAAGAAATGCTCAAATTGCCACAATTATCGGAACGGAATTGTGGCACTTCTGTCGTCAGTTGAAAGGTGAAATCCCTCTGTCCCAAGAAACTTTGGAAATGACTGACTTTCTGTTGGATCAAACCATGAGCGATTTTCTTCAGCGTTACTTCGCACGTCTCAATCTCACGGGTGAGGATATAGAGCAGGCACGCAAAATCGTCGTCAACGTCCATATTTTAAGTGAAATGATGGCAATATTGAAAGCCACAAATCCGCGCATTGTCTACAACTATGTTGTCTGGCATGTGTATCAGCAGCTGCTGGCAATGAATGATTGTTTTTCGCTGACAGATGAGTTCCAGTATTTGTTGCAAGCCGAATATTGGCAGTGGTCCGCCTTTGAAGATCATTTTCGACGTGAAGTTGCCATCGCAACATTTCTCTTTCACACCACACGTTTTCAACGGTATTATCGCAATGGCATTACCAGTTCATCGGTGGATCGCTTATTACAAAATCGTTCACAGCGAAAAGATCTTAACATCGAGAGATCCATACGCAATTACGCCAAAGAACTTCAAAAGGAGGAGAAATATTCCGCCATATATGATACAATGGACTTAGCTAACAAATCCCATAAACCGAAATTCTATACAAATCTTTTGGAAATTAGACGGCTAACGATTCGCCATTCTTTCTATAATTCCTATGTGGACCTGGAGGATATGAACTTTTTCCAAGAATTCATTAACTTCTGCATTCTTTTATTGTTTCGGCCACGACTGCACTACTTCGCCACCTACGACCGGGAAATGTGGAAGAATTCGAAATTGCTTCACAGTTCAGATGGTTTATTGACGGCCATGGATTGCTTGGACCGACAAAGTCTTCTGCACGTCGACGACTATGGCAAACTCTTTGAGGGTCTAAAGGCTGAACATGTCACAGATATATACAATTTCTATACATCCTTTATGGAATCGATGGCCGACTATAACTTTTGGCTAGAGAGTGAAAATTTCGCCATGGCCGAAGATTTTATTTTTGAATACTTCCATTTGGACTCATCGCGCATAATGTACTATGCGGTAGCTCAACAATTATGCCAACGTAATGATGACCTCTATAGCATTGTAATCAATCGAAGTTTCATGAATATGCAGGAATTTCAGCGGGTGTTCGAATGCGCCGATGACGATCCGATGAATCCGCTGACAAAGTGTTTAACATAGAAATAAAAATGTAAAATTGAATTTAATCGTAAATTGTTGTTGTTTTTTTTTTAATTTCCGAATCGAAAAACCAGCAACGAATTTGTTCAAAAATTACTGAATATGGTACCATTGTAACGAAACATGTATCTAATGATCATATCAAAGTATAATTTTAAATCGAGCTTCGGTTTATCGAATCATGAATTTATGGTTATTTCGCAAAAGCCAAAGCTCCTTTTATATTAGGGATGATCGTCGCCATGGGAGACACCATCCTCAAGGCAGCATTTTTCCATTTTACTGGGTTTGAGAGCGTTGCCTATGACGATCTCAAATCTCCCCTATCCTGGGAAGTACGTGCATATTTAAAGGCAAGGTCCATGGCTCTCTGGTCGTTTCTGGAATGCCATGCATTGACAATTGCAGAAAAAAAACGCAGCTATTTGACGGGAAGGTACGTTACATACAAACGTGTATGAGCCACTTTAGTTATACAGGATAGGTCAGTTCTACACCAAATGCTAAATCTCCACCTGCCTTAAGATTAATATTATGTATAATCTGAGATTTAATTCAGATTAGAAAAAATAGACATACTGATGACGATTTTGACAGCACTAAACAATGTAATTGTATCGCCATACTTTTGTGCTTCATGATCACTTCTAAGTCTTCAAAGTAATTCTTGAAAATAAAAACAGAACACCATTCAATATTTCAGTCAATAAAAAAATAATATTTTTTTTAAATATTTTATTGCTTGTATTTACAATAAATTTGTTGTTTTCTCTTTTAGTTGTATTCACAATAAATCGAGTTTTGTTAATAGTCTATAAATTATTTGACACACTCTATCTAAGCTTATAAATCTATATATATTATTTAAACTAATCTTAATTATATAATAAAAAATATTAATCTTAGTCTTCTTCGTTCAGAACATTTTGCAATCGGATTAGATATAACAAAAACCATCCGATGGTCACATCACATTCCTGCGTTAAAATCTAACTTATGATAGAAGTGTCTTTGACAATCAAAACGATGGCAATGGCTTCAAAGGAAATATTCTCCACATCAGTCCATTCCTCGATTGACATTCATGGTTTCGAGGAGTGGATAAAGAGAGAAAGAAATACAAATACTACGCAGCATACAGCAGAGTGTGGTATGCCAGTAAGCAATCTTAAGAGTAGATCCTATTACTTAGAAATAATAATAATATTTTAAAATGTTTGTAATTATTATGAAATTGTTAATGCCAAACAAGTTATTTTGATATACAAAAACAAATGACTGAGAACAAGGATAATTAATGTTTAAATAAATTAAGAAAGCTTCTAGTCGCAATGCCATCATGACAGGGATTCCACTGAGGCAAATGCAGAACAAATAACGAAATAAAAAGCAATTCAACTGCGAAGAACCTCAAAATGTTATAACAATAAAATTATGAGAGAGAGAGAGTGGAAAAGGATCAAATGATAAGGAAGTAAGTTACGGTGAAATATGAATTATTTTTTAGTTGAAATCGAAATGAAGAATAATTGTAAGTACACCTAGAAATATTTTGGGCGATAATAGAAATTAGAAAAATAGTAGAATCTGTATTCCAATATTTCCATGGGAATCATATTCAAATTTTATACAAAAATTATTACAAATACATTGTAATAATAAATTGTTCCATAAATGTTTTATTACAAAAATTTTGTATGTGTCTTTAATACCGCTTGAAATCCAAAAAAGCCTAAGTGTTTTAAAATTGGAAAAAAATTATGGATCCTGCAATTCGATTCGAACTCAGTAATTAAATCCTTACTAACTCTCTACAATGATTGGTATGTTTGTGAAAACAGAAAAACTATATATATTTTTAACTTATTCCGAACTACTAAAAGTACGTGAACGACTTAAACGCCGTGCGGCTGCCACTATGGCAGCTGCTTCACTATCTCCAGGCATTTCGGGTAGTTTCAATATTTCGTTCAATTTCGCCTTCAACACGGGGGTTGCTGGTCTTTCCGATGGATCAGCTGAAAGCATTTTCTTCAACAGCTCATACTCATTGGGATGTTTGTGTGGAAAATCCTTGGGATATATGCCATCACGCAGCGATCTCAGTGTCATTATACGCTCCATTTCGGTGCCGAAATATACAAGTAGTTCGAAAAATATCAAACCTAATGAGTATATATCGACCTTGAAGTCATATGGAAGTCCTCGCAGCTGTTCGGGAGACATATACAGATGGGTGCCAACCTGCTGCGTGTGGCGGGCACAAGAAGGCATTCCGGTTTTATCGCCACATTTGGTTACCATATTTGGTATATCAGCCATATCGGTTACAAGACCAAAATCGCCGATTTTAATTTGGCCCTCCTGAGAGAAAAATATATTACTGGGCTTGAGATCACGATGAATGAGGCCTTTGTAGTGAACATAGTCGACTGCATCAACAATCTGATGGAAAATACTGGCTATGTATTCCGAGCGATTCTCGGTGACATTGTCTCGGAGCCAATCTCTCAATGACTCTTTGCGACACAGCTGCATTTGGATGTATAAATATACTTTATTTTGTACAGGCTTTGCTGTGTGCGTAGCCTGTAAAAGTTCGCGACAATTATTATTACTCTCTCCCGTACTTATATTCAAGGCCAAGTCTTTGGGTCGGGGTTTCTTACGATTGCGAGCCTTGTACACATTATCATCGTCATCTGCATCATCATTATCCTGAGTTTTATCATCACCATTTGTCGAATCAATAAATTCAATTTGAAATGAATCCGACAATTGGGAATAGTCAATGTTACGTTTGTTCCTTCGGTCTAAACTTATATCAGTGGAATTTGTGTGGATATCAATAGATATGGCGCCATTGTGAGATTTTTTCTTCGTTGTCGTTGAACTTTCATCATCGCTTTCGCTTTCACTGTCCTCTTCCCTCATGGCCAACGATTGTGACTCCGAGCGGAAAATAATACAAGAATCCTCATCCTCGTCTTCTTCATCTAGGCCATTCAAATGGTTGTTGTCACATCCATGATCAGAACTGCAAGCGGTGGAGGTCATAGAATCCATCCATGATTTCAGTTGTTGTTTCTTATCGATGGGAGTAGGTTTGAAAACGGAATGTGTATCGGTTGGTGTTTCGATTTGGATAGATGTTGACATCTCGTTGGCCAACCATTTGCTGTCTTCTTCCTCTTGCCAACCTGGTGGTGGTTTTTCTACCCATGACTAGTGGAAATTGAAACAATTAAATTAATATTAAATGAAAAATACAAAATCCATTGCGTACATACCTGGAAGTAACGAACGATATTTTGATGTTCACAATTGGCCAGAGTTTTCACTTCTCGCATAACACGAACCCGAGACTCCTCCTTATTGGGCAGTGTTATGCGTTTTATGGCATATCTGCAGTCATCCAATTTGTTCTTGGCTTCGAAAACAACACCAAACCCGCCACGGCCTAAACACTGCATCAAATCAAAATCGCTTTGGAAACGAGATGTAAAATGTTCGCCAGAATGTGAAGTGGATTCGGATAAGGAACGATGGGCACCATTAGTGCTCTTAGAATTGGTATTGGTGTTAGTGGTTGTGGTTTGCGGAGTGCTTGTGGTAGGTCCCAAAAGTGCAGCCGTAGATGATTCCGTTGCTTCAATGCCCGTAGGCACTGGTATATGACGTTCAATGACTACTATTTGGCGTTCACGGTTTCTTTGTCCTATGAAAAGATTCATCAATATTGCCGAGGTGAAGGCAATGACCACAATTTCTTTCCACCAATACCACAGTGAGAGAATAACAACTCTCACGGGAGCATCAATATCATCTAAATTGAAGCCTAAATCATCATCATTCGTATTATTGGAAGATGTGGTGTCCTTATCCTCGGCATCTTTTATAGCTGGCAAACCACCTTTTTGTTTACTACTATTCGAATTGCAGACAACATCGTCTTTGCTTTTTTCCAACTCTTTATCTGTGTACAGATAGAAACCATTGCCATTAACATATTCCGAAGCATTCAAAACAGATTGTGCCGACAAGGCGAACATCTCATCATCATAGGGTACCAATTCGTTGCCACGAATCTCGGAGCTAGCCACGTCTTGGGTATCACCAGCACCGGGAACAATTACCTTGTCGCCATTTTCTTGATATATGACCAAGGAGTTGCTACTGGCTGATATTGGTCTCCACGGAATTTTCGGCATTTGAGAATCTGCCATTATCTGGGTATATAGATTGGATTGATCAAGTATTTCCTTGCGCAAGCTAACAGATTCCTACAATTGATTATTAGAAAACATCGTTAATATGAAGTTAAATAAAATAATTGTTTAAAAATATATTTAGCTTATAAACTATTATTAAAATACTGGGAATAGCCAAATTAAAATAGAAATCATATTTGTTTATTTAAATACTGTTTCATGAAAACAGATGAGAATTGTTAGAATCGTTCTAAACTATTAATATCCGTTAATAAGCTTTACTGAGCCCGGCTAAATTCGATTTATTTGTATTAGATTTGTTTGTCCCAACTCAAAAATATATAACAAATATAAGATTAAATATTAAACAAAAACTTCTGAAAGTATTTCATTTGATCATTCGAATTTACCTTAATTTATTTCACACCCTCTCACCTAATCAATATTTACCTGTATGTACAATTGTTTGTCATACATCCCCACATATATGGATGGACTTATTGTGGGTGGCGGCATTTCATAGACATTATCATCACGATTCCACAGCCACTGGGCAGAGCCAAACATATCAATTGACTCCAATTTATCAGATGCGCTAATTTTCCAAGCACTAACAATGGGATGATTAAACTAAAATAAGAATAACACAATTAGTTTGCACGATTTATACCCTCCTCCAGAGATGATCACAAATTATTATACATACCTTATACTTCCAAAGCATTACCGATGGATCCAATTTACTAAATGCACATATAAGACCCTCGGGTACAATAACCTTGATATCCAAGTCCAACATGGCCATGTCAATGTCACTAAATTTACGATCATGACAATCTTCCGAACGCACCAAATCCAATTCATGTTGGCCCACACTAAAATTCCAACGTTCAATACCCGTGCGAGTCTCAATCGCACGTACAGTTTGTGTTAAACGTCGAATTACGATGACATCATCCACCAAGGGATCATGGTCATCCATAAAGTTGGGTGTACGATATGCTCCATCGTCATTCTCATTATCTTCATCTTCTAGGGGTGCCATAATATTCGGATCGGGACCGGTGGAGTTGGCACAACCATCCATTGAACATTCGTAAATCATTTGACCTGTACGTGCTGAGACACCATATGTTCGGGTTTCTTTTCCTCCAGAAATTACCAAATCATCAGAAAACTTGGCCGAAGAACTTAGCAAGTTGTCGGTGGTAATGGGTATCGGGTCAATTGATTGTCCATCAAATTTGTAGATGCCACCACTCAGCGATGGTATCATGCGTACGAATTGTCCATTGTTTGTTAATTCTAAGCGATGTATGCTCGACGATATCAATGGGCCTGGCCCTGTGGGTATGCTCCAGCGCAGTTTGCCACCTTTTGTGATGTCCAAAGCTGAGAGACGTCCATCTAGCGTACTCACATACAGTAGTCTGAAATATTTAAAAGAAAGATATATTTAAATATTTGCCTCATTTTCCTCTAAGAACAGACTTGATTATGAAATTTGTTAAACAAATTGTGTCCATCGAAAGATATTACACTGAATCAATGAAATGGCTGGTCCCCACACATGCATCTTCTCGCTTATAATGGTCGCGTTGATAAAACATTGTCAATAAATGAAAATTAATTACAAACAACAATAAAACAGATAAGACGTCACCATAAATGATAATAATTATATTCTTCGGCAGTATAAATGCAATATGATCGATACACAAGCAAAATATCTATCGTCGTCGTCCACTACACACTCACATAGATGTGGAAGATAGCTCTTTTTGATCTTTCCCTGTTGCTGGATAAATTTTCATTTATTTCGAAATTGTTTTACATAGGAAGAGAATTTGTAGACAATTTTTTGAGTGAAAGAATTTACTGAAAAGTATGTTGGCACTTGTTTTAACAGGAAAGAGGTTAGAATTTCGAAGCAGTAGTAAAAAGTAAAAAAAAATTCACTACCCATTTAAGTATCAGTTATAATAGAAGAAAGTTGATTTATAAAAAAATAAGAAAAAACAAAGAAAGTCACCAAAACCTTGAATATTAATATCAAAGGACAACAAGACACAAAGGATAATGACGACAACTATGACAATGAATCTATAATTTCTTACAGAAGCAGCGCTACAACTTGTCAATCAATAAATCGTATCAACCCGTATTAGAATTTAGATAAAGACACAATTTCATCTCGGCTTACAATGCGGCGAATTTATGATTAAAGAGAAAGCATTAATTCGTTCGTACATAATATTTTGTTTTTCCAGAAATCTTACCGTTTCTGACAGAGAATTTGTCGTTGGATTTAGATTAAAATATTAAAAATATATGTATCCAAATATAATGGCAAAATGGACACATAATCAAGGTAATAAAATATGCATCATCATGTTTTTATTAAATTGTGTAAATAGCTCACAATTTTAAGTTAAAATTTTTATTGAAATAACCAATAATTGTATTATTCAAATAATGATGATACAAGTTTTGAAATTTGATATTTTCTCTACTTAATTTCGAAACGAAAAACAAAGCAAAAAAATTTGTGCTCGTGAAGCTGATAATTCTTAAACCACTAGAGTTATATCGCACAAAAAATATGCTGCTCTTAGCAAGTAAAACAACTTCACAAATACAAAGTCTCAGTAAACTTTTTAATTATGGCCACAAAGGGTATATTGAATTTTATAAAAAACGGTGTACATTTTTGAAAGTAATTTTAACAATTTTTTGAGGAATGTAAAATGAAAATACTCTCATGAGGTTAACTTTCATTGGGTCGGGATTCGTATTTCGATATATATTTTAAATTGTCTACTACTATCGTCTGAGAAAATTAAAAATTGCACTATATACGCTTAGGTTGAGCATACCGAAAATTGGCAAATTGGCATTAGGGTCTTGAGCATAACGAAAATTGACAGATATCTTTTAAAGATAGTTATGTTAAAACATATATTAAAATTTCCCACTAAATGATATTTTATTAAACTGAAACCCCGAAATTCTTGTTTGAAAATTTCGCTAAAATATATAAAATGGACAACCCGGGATACTGACAAGGACAAAATAGAATGGAAAATTGAAAAATATGGACTTACATAATTTTTTTACAGAGGACACAAAAAACAGCCAACAAATTATTGAATAAACATTTTTGAAAATATATAAAAGCAATGTTAGCTCTTACTAGCTTAAAAATACATGTTTGAGGAAATGCTTTTCGACTTATTTATAGTTAGTATATTTTGGTATATATGGGTAAATATATTTTTCTTAAAACGTACCTCATTATTTGTCTCACGTACCTCAATGGAATATTACATGTGTATAACAACAACAAATTGGATAACTCCATTTGTATGCCCTCAACCGTTTGCAACACCTCGAATTATTCACCGGAATACTCTGGAATAAAATTCTATGTCGATTAATGCGTGTTCGTCTGTTTGTCCGTCTGTTGAAATCATCGATCGCAACATTTAAGATAGAAGTCTGAAATTTTGTACAGACATTGCTAGTACTCCTAGGTTTTTTGATGTCCGTGAAGATAAATTTAAAATTTAACTAGCAAAGGCACAAACCACCAAACTTTTTCGGTGGTTCACATAGGGTTAAGACAGAGAGAGTGAGAGAATGCGAAATTGCAGAACTAAATCGAGAGAGAGAGGGAGTATGTGAGCGTAACTGAGAATGTGCCACAATTTGCAGAACAGAATTGTGCGCAGTATGTGAGCGTATTTGACAATGCGCCACCAATTTGCAGAAATAAATTGCGGCTGGCCTTATGCAAATTTCATATAAAATACCCCATTGTAAAAAAATTAAGGGTTCGGGGTTGAGAGGGGGTCTAAGAGTATTCTTCGGAATATGTGGAGTTTCGGAGATGGGAATTTTTCAGATTTTCTGACTTTAGGAAAATTTCCGATAAAATGGGCCACTGTAAAAAAATTAAGAAGGGTTCGGGGTTGAGGGGGATCTCAAACGAAAGGTCTAAGAGTGTACATTTAGAATATGTGGACCATATAGGCAAAAAGAGTTTCGGAGATGAGGTGGGCTCAAAGGTCTAAGAGTTTCGTTTGAGCCCCCCCTCAACCACGAAACCTTCTTAATTTTTTTACAGTGGCCCATTTTATCGGAAATTTTCTTAAAGTCACCCTAAAATTTTTCAGAAAATCGGAAAAATTCCCATCTCTCAAACTCGTGTTGCCTATATGGTCCACATATTCTGAAAGTACACTCATAGAACTTTAATATGAATTTATCATAGATTTTTATTGCAAATAAATATTCTTTAAAATCAAATTTTTATCCTAAACCAAAGGCCGACGTTTGGGCCTTTTAAGACATTATTTCTGCTTCATATAAACAGAAATAAAATGAAATTTGGCTAGGAGGACAATTTTTTTCTTTAAAATTACACTTTTACTAAATCGGAGTCCTTCGGAAGAATTTAAGGACTGGAAAAATAATTTTCGTAAAAATCGTACAAAATTGCATAAAAAGTCGGGATAAATGTATAGGAGGTGATGCAAATGTGGTATACCCATTTGTTTTTATATTGCCAAATTTTTATTTTTTATCCGATTAAATTGAAAATTTACACTTAACATGCTACATGTGTTGTCTTTCCATGTATCAATTTGAAAATAATATTATTCTAACAATTTAAGAGATATTTGAGAAAATATTTTAAATCCCATAAAAAGTGATTTAAAAAAAGTGCAGGTAATGTGGTATACCACATGATGTTAATGTGGTATAGTATAATTTTCACTTCCAATTGATATCTTATATAATTTATTGTTTTTAATGAATGCGGCCTTTTTTCATGCAGAATCAAGGTATACCACATTACCTACACTTGTGTTTACTGAAGAAATGTCTAGTTTTTTTCCAAATTGGTGATTATGTGGTGCAATCGCGCATATTATTTGATTTTTAGTTCATACTGATTATTTTAATGCTTTAGTAATAACGATTAAAGTACATCCGTAAAACAAAAAATTATTTTTAAACTTCAACCGAAAAAAGTCAATTTCATGAAAAATTTAATTTTTGGTACTGATTCTCACCGTGATTTAAATAAATTAAACAGGTCATTGCTATCTTATTTTTTTGAGAACAGCAAACTATAGAACATGTTTCAGTTATTCTAAAATTTTCAGTTTACAAAAAAAGTGACTATACCACATTACCAACCTATACCACATTTGCATCACTTCCACTATACTATATAAAAAGGCAAATAACACCGATGAATACTTTTAAATTAAGTCTTTCTTGTATTTAAAGCATTTAATAAAAATAAAAGCAATCTTCATAGATTGTTCTATTATTAAAGTAACACATTCTCAAATAAATATTCTGTTATATTATAGTCAATAGAAGTATGCATTTCATTTCATTATCTTAGCAATGCATTTTTACAACAACAGTTGGAAGATTTCTTTCTTTTAACTTTGGTTATTATGTAGAGAATTTTGATTAGATTAGAATTTGTCATAGTTTTGCTTTACATTTAATTTCATTTTAAAATTGAATTTACTTTTGTTATCATCAAAAGGTATGTTCTAAATACTGATAGCATTGGTTGTATGTTTAAAACAACGGAACAAAGAATTCCTGTAAATCCAAACTTTATTTTTACACAGTCACCGATTACAAGATTTGTATAAAGTTGCAGAACAGTTACATTGAGAAATTTATTAACGTACCAACGAATGGATAGCAGACAAAGAAAATATATCATCATTAAAAACAAAGCAGATGGATATTTAAAGGGGAAGTTATTGAAAGGGGGCCATGAAGATTTAAACATAGACTGGTGTTGTGTATATAAGTAAATATCTCATCAATCTGGCCAATTACATTAGCTGACAAAAAATATTAAATTATATTAAAAACATTTTAAACATAACATCCATCTCTATTTTGCTTAATCTTTCAAAAGTAAACTAATCTTTTGTTTAATTATATTTCATAAATGAAAACAAGATAAGACAGCTGTAGGGCTGGCTAAAAATGACTCATGCATTTATACACACCCGGTCAACGCCACTTAACTGTAGACGCAAATAAAAATGCAATTGTAAGCAAAAAAATCATTTGTAATATTTTTAATTTTTTGAACTACAAACAAAATCAAAACTTTTTTCATTTAAGTACCACCACACATTTTCTAAGCGTATTGCATCATACAATTGTGGCATCTCTTCTTGCATTCCTTTAGAACAGTAGCAAGCATAAATTTGACCGCCAAAATGTCAAAAGGGATTTGTACACTCCTCTCAACATCAACTGAAATGGTAATACTGCGCATGAGAACAATGAATTCTGGTTTCTTATGCCATCCAGCCAACCGACGAGTAGCAATATGACACATCATCGATATCTAAAACCCTACATTCTGTAAATATAAAACAGGATTGCGATGCAAACGGTGGCGGTAGGTATGGTACAATGTGTGCACAAACATTCATACCAGTTGCTCTTGTTTATAATGTTTAGAGTCACGCGATGTCTGGTGACAGCTTTTGTTGTTTTTAGAAATAATATAATCATTTATTTTAAAATATTGGAGCAAAACAAAAATGATAAAATTGAAAATGTAAACATAATACAAAAAAGAATGCTCGCTTCTGTATATCGAATGATAACATATGATAGCTAGTTGAGTTTTTTTTATTTTTATCAGAATGACTCATTCTCATATAAGCAAGTAATTTAGGTCATTCTTCTACAAATGCAAGACGAGATTTGAAACATAATCAGTGGCAAACAATGTACCTATATAAAAAATCAGAAAATCGTTAATTGAAAATGTCCTTGGACATTTATATTTTGTATGTAATGGAAAAGAAAGGAACAAATAGACCCATAGTTACCTTTTTGGATATATTTAGAGTTACTCTTTGAGCCAATTTATTTTCCAGGAATATATTGCAATTTTATTTTAAAACTTGTGTGATCTCGAAAAACCATCCGATCCCCATGATACGATGAAGTGGCAAACTGAAGAATTTATAATGAAATGAAAAAAAATCATTGGCTGACAAACCGAGCAAAAAAAGATCGTAAAGTTAATGTGAGCTGTATATATATCTATATATATCGACAAACCAGCCATAGGTAAAGATCTACTTATACAGTATTCCCTGTTTGGAATAATTACATTTATGTCGTCAAAGTTCTTATGGATGGGAAGAATCATCGGTTCGTAGAGCAAGTGTACGATTTCCGGTTTTAGTCCTCAGCTCTGAGGACCAAAACAAGAATGTGGCTAGTATGGAGTTTTTGCATGAGTAGAGGGCAATTAGACCTTACTTAGTACGCTCCTCAATATTCCTTTTCCGCGTTAGCCTTTGGTCAAGTATTTTTCCGAGGTATTTTGCTTCTAAGCAGAGGTTTAAGGTCACTCCACCAAAAAGGGAAGATTTGTGAATTTTGGTCGAATTTACCAGTATCTCACCTGCATGCTGTAGCATGGCCGGTATTATGCCATCTGGTCTAGGGCATTTGTAGGGTTGAAAGATGTATGTCTCGGTTCGAACCATACATATGTCGATGTGTTTGTGGCTAACCGCCATCTAGATCCATGCAACCCGGGAAGTGGGCCTTATCTCTTAGTATTGCCGTCAATTCGTTTAATAACGCCTATAGATTTCGGATTTTTAGAGATTACTTTAGGAAATCTGGCCACTTTGTTATCTCTTTCAATTGATTCACTAAATCGAAACCAAGACATACGTTTAGCCTTCTTAATGTTTTCGCCTTCCTATAAACGTCCCAGTCTCGTCTTACTGCCTTTATTGTATGCTTGGCCAGCAGTATTTCGCTAGGCTGAACCAGCAGTGCACCAATAGTCGGCACTTTAAGGATTTTCGCATTTTACACTTTGCACAATCCGATGGTTCCTTTTGAGAATATGCATAGAATCACTTTTTAAGTCGATTTATACATGTCCGTCCGTCCGTCTGTCTGTCTCTCTGTCTGTCCATGTTAAATTGTAAACAAAGTACAGGTCGCATTTATTATCCGAATTAGATGAAATTTGGCATACGTCACTTATTTGGCCCAAGGACGAACCCTATTGAAATTGGGAAAATTTGGTTCAGATTTAGATATAGCTCTCATATATATTTTCGTCCGATTTAAGGTAAATAGTGCACCAAAGTCCCTAAATATCTTTCGATTTGCACGAAATTTGGCACAGCGCACTGAATTAAGCTTAGAATGATGTGTGCTAAGTTTCGTGAAAATCGATCAGATTTAGATATAGCTCCCATATATATTTTCGTCCGATTTAACACTAGAAAGACTGGAATTTTGTATATACCTATATTGCCTAAAATCGGTCAAAATAACATCATTCTGAAAAAAAATTATTGTGTAAAGAAATTTTTTAAACTTATTTTTTAATGTTGTTGCACTGATCTGGTCATATAAGAAATTTACTTCATACAATAATAAAAGTAGTTTGATTATTTAATATTTCACAAGAGGTCAAAATTACCGATTTTAGGTATATAGGTATAGCACATGTGAATACGGGGAATGAAAGAGGGTGGGGAGCAGCTACTATGATTAATAAACGTAGATCTATGTCACCAAATTTTAAAAAGCTGTATCATAATATACACAATTGTTTTTGTACTTGAAATTGAAAAATGGTCAAAATGACCGCTTTCGGCAATCTAGTGTTAAGGTAAAGTCCCTAAATATCTTTCGATTTCCACGAAATTTGGTACAGCGTACTGAATAAAGACTACACTGATGTGTGTAGATATAGCTACCATATATATTTTCCTCCGATTTTAGGTAAATGGTGCACTAGAGTCCCTATATCTCATTCGTAATGAACTAAGTATAACCTATAAGATAGATATAAATGCTGCACCAAATTCCCCAGGTTGTTGTTGTTGTAGCAGCTAGTACTGCTGTGTATTTCCAATTTGTCTTAATCTGGTTCTGCCTCTAACTCCAAATTCAGAAAGGCTGCGACCTGTATAGGTTGAGTCCAGAGAGAAGATGGGGTTAGGAGAGTGGGCTTGGCTGGGCAATTAAACAGATGTAGCGTATCATGTGGTCCGTTACCACATGCCGGGCAGACATTGTCGACCTCTCCATCAATCCGTGCCCAATACGAATTGAGGCGGCTACACCATCCAGATCTCAGCTGTGCCAAGACCACTCTAGTTTGTCGAGGTAGCTGCTGCTCTTCTGCGGCTATCTCAGGCGGATGGTCATCGAGGATGGTATTCACACGATATTCTTGAACTGCTTCCTCAACTGCGTCCGTGTGAATACTGTTCAATCCTGCTTGATAGGCCTGTTGATCTAGAGGCTCCCTTTTGTATCTCTGGACCTCTCTCTCCAGATCATGGAGATCCTTCCTGACATGCCTGGGTGGTGGGTGCCTATCCATTAGGTAGCGGTTCGGATGGCTGCTCCTATAACACCCAAGCAAGTATTGCATCGACAACATCTTGTTGTGTTGACGCACAGGAAGAATCTTCGTCTCCTCATGCAAGTGGTCTATTGGAGTCATGAGGAGACACCCTGTTGCAGTCCTCAGGGCGGCATTTTGGCAGGATTGAAGATTTTTCCACTGCGTTGCACTAACGTTAGCGGACCACACTGGCGCCGCATAGTTTACCACAGACCGGCCTATTGCCTTATAAGTCGTTAACAAGGTTTCCTTGTCAGCTCCCCAAGTGCTGCCGGCTAGCGACTTGAGAACCTTGTTTCTGCTCCTGACTTTGTCGCAAATAGCTGTGGCATGCGCGGACGACTTGTATAGGCTATCGAATGTGACCCCTAGAACCTTGGGGTAATTAGTGGTCGGAATTGTGGACCCCTCGACCTGCACACTCAAAGATAGCCTCATTTCCGCTGTCCATGTGGTAAACAGTGTGGCCGTTGATTTAGTGGCGGATATTTTCATATTCCTCGACCGGAAAAAATCTGCGATATCTACGAGATAGTGATTCAGCCTCTCGGAAATGTCATCAATTTTTGGTCCTGACGACATAATCGTGCAATCATCCGCATATGTCACGATCTTTATGCCGTCCGGTGGGCGTGGAATTCCAGAGAGGTAGAGGTTAAACAGTTCCGGAGATATCACCCCTCCTTGGGGAACTCCCTGTTTAACTCTACGGGCCTTCGATTTCCTGTCTCTGAATTCCACGTACGACTGGCGTCCACACATATAGTTCACGATCCAACGTTTCAAACTTGGCCGGAGGGTTGTTCTCTCGATGTCCTCGAACAGCTTGGCGTGACTGAAGGTATCAAATGCCTTTGATAGGTCTAGCGCCACCATGACTGTCCTGTTACACGGCCTGTTCTGGTTGAGTCCTTCTGCTATGTGTGTGGAAATGGCGTGGAAAGCTGTTGTTGTGCTATGCTGTTTCCGGAATCCATGCTGATGATCAGCAACCGAGTAGCATTCACGAATGCTGGGGAGTAGTAAAGCCTCAAGTGTCTTGGCTACTGGCGACAAAAGTGAGATTGGCCTGTATGACTCACCTTTGCTGGCATCCTTGCCCGGCTTCAGTAGCGGGACCACCCTGCCCATTTTCCAGGCGTCGGGAACTACTAGGGTGGATAACGACAAGTTGAGGGCTTTGGTGAGATAATCTACTCCTGGCTCATCAAGCTGCTTCAACATCACCATTGAGATTCCATCTGGACCAAGCGCTTTGGATGATTTCGCGTTCCTGATGACATTTGCAACATCCTCCAACGTAAATTGTGGTGGTTCCTCCTCCACCTGAAGAGAGCGTATACGGCGCAACACTCTTCTCTTCGCCCGGTCACTCTCGGGGTGCTCTATAAACTGCCGGTTGAAATAACACGCGCACCTCTTCGGATCTGTCACCTCAACGCCTTTAAACGAGACAGAAGTCCGATCCTCCTTCTTTCCAGGGTTCGAGAGCGACTTAACCGTTGCCCACAATTTACTCACTCCGGTACTGATGTTGCAACACTTCAGATGCTCTAGCCACTTTTTCCGCTTATGCTCGCCGACTAACCTGTTCACTTCCAACGTCAGTTCTCTGACTCTGGGGTTAGTAGGGTTAGAACGGCGAAGCTCATTCGCTAGTCCCGCTGCCTCTGCTGGGAAGTTCGGTCTTAGTTCGGGTATACGACCCGCAGGTATATAGCGAGCGGCTGCAGCAGTGATGATGTCCCGGAAATTCCTTTCTGCTACCCGAGCGTCAGAAGGGATGGGCAGTTCTCTGAAGCGACGATTGGTGAAATTTCTGAACTCTTGCCAATTGGCTTTCCCATGATTAAGGAAAGTACGGCGTTCAGAAGTTATGAAATCGGGTGGTCTGTTGATGGATATGATGATAGGGAGGTGGTCTGACCCCAATGATATGACGGGTTGCCAAGCCACGTCATTCGTCAGACCCGGAGACACGATGGATGGACAAATTCCCCAGGTGGGTCCGATTGGCACCAAATTTTGCACAACTTATAGAAGTTATTATGAGGTAACGTGTTGCAAGTTTTGTTGAAATCGGCTTAGATTTCGATAAAGCTTTTATAAATATTTTCGTCCGATTTGAAGTAAATGGTGTACCAAACTCCTCATGTTTATCAGATATGTATACAAATAATCAAAGGGTATCCGTCTGATATATGCTTTATTGATTTATTGATTTATATAATTTTGTCTCATTGTAAGAAGCAACTCTGTATCTGACCAAATGAAAAATTTAGTATAGGTTGCAGAAAGATATGTTTATGGGTCCAATTTCATTTTACTGATCCTTCAAAAACTCGACGTCTGTTAAGATGCATCTGTTAAATATACCCAAAGTAGTGAAGGGTATCATATAGTCGGCCCCGTCCGACTTTACTACTTTCCTTACTGGTTTATTATTAAAATTATTATTATTAAAATATTTTAATTATAATACATGGTGCGGATTTCGGGAACCTTTTATCCAATTCTCGGCATGGCTAAATAAGGCATTTCAAAGGTTAAAAGAATTTAAGATTAAACATTAACATTTTTTCCAATTTTAAGCCAAAATGATCGAAAAGGTGCTTATTATTCACGGTTTGTTTTTCGGAATATGGTGTGTATATTCTGACAGTACATTTTGAGACCTTTCAATTGATGTGGGTCTCCATACTGCATCCATTTTAGTTTTTGCGCTATATGGCGTTTTCTACACAGAATCGCCACTGTCACTGAGACTTGCAAGGAAAATCTAGAAAGTCCGTTAGGCGAAAGTTTGTTGCTGACTAAGCATCAATACAATCGAATCTGTAGTGCTATCTTCCGTTTTTTATATTGACATAGTTATGTTTAAAATTTATAAAATCTTGGATAATTTCCCTTTCAAATAACACAAGAAATCGTTAAAAACAATAAATAAATAATGGTGTATATCACTGGTACTGTGAACTTACTCAGAAACTTCCATTTCTAAATTTTATTTTTTTTATTTAACTTGCGTTTTCACTTATTAGATCTTAATAATAAGAATTGTTCAAAACCACCTGGAAAGCACAGATGTTTTTACCTGCCAAGTATTAAAGTGGGAATTCCCCACTTTAACCAATTTAAAATATTCAAAAAGGATTGATCCAGACATCGAATAATAAAGTACAATCAATTGCCGGAACAACAACAACAAATGCATATAGCACACTTACACACAAAAGATTTTTTCACAATTTGCAATTAATTAATAAAATAGCCTCTTCAATATAGTATAGAAATATCTAAGAAACAGAAAAAATATTCTCAATTACATTTCAAACATTTATTAGCATGTGCTATTTCATAACGCCGCTGAATAAAATTTCTTAAATTTGTTCAAAATAAATCGGAAAATAACAAAATAAAACCACTCACGGCATGCAAAAATAGCAAATAGCAGAACAGAAAATAACAATAAACCAAACGAATGTGGCGAACAAAACAAAACTCGACAATGATAAGAACAAACACGCGACATACAGACAGAACGTCAGAGTCAGTCTGTCAGTAATATGTATGTAGGTAAGTATGACATCGGCAGCTAGAACCAAGACCTTGTAAGCAGGCAGTCAGTCAGGCAGACAACAAACATATGAAATACGACGCAAGGGGGAGATACGGATAAAATTAATTACTAGAATGTTCTACACACATCGCGAAATTAATGATCATTTGCAAAAGAAAAAATATTAACCAAACGAAGAAGATAAAACAAATAAATAAAAAAATAAAAGAAACTATTGACTACTGTTTCTCAAATAATTTCTTTTTAGCTAAACTTACCTACGACCGATTGTGCGTTCCTGTTTATCATTGCAGAATGGTATGGCTGGACGGAGGTGTTTATCAACAATTATTTGATCGTTGCTGGCCTTCGGGATGTTAGACGACATTGTTGCTTCGTCTGCGGGCGGAACTGGGGGAGGCGGTGGTGCTGGTGGTGAATCGGGAGATGACACAATGGGAAGTTGATGAAGATGAGGATTTCTGTGATCGAGTGTTGCTGTAGCAACGCCGGCAGCGAACATGGACGTGAGAATTGCAAGATGTAGAAGAGATTTGCGACAGTTGTGTACGGCATTCAGCTCATTTTGAATGCCCATAGTTTCGTTCTGGGGAACACGACGATCGACGAAGCACACAAACTCTCTGCTACGACACTACATTCAAACGCGTGTATTTGTTTTTGTTGTTTCTCCACTCTCGTTCGCCTTGTGGGGGGAAACTTAAAACGCGACGAGACAAGTGGTCAAGTGTTTTTCTACGCGATCGAACCGACGGAAAAAACAACAAACGTCACAATTAGGCAAACCGAAAATAAAAACATACACAGAAACGACGAAAAGTTTTCTTTTCCTTTTATTATTATTTATTTAGTTTATTTTTGCGTAGCACCACCACAGCAGAGCTTAGCTAATTACGTGCCTGTGTGTGTGAGACAGAGCTGTTACACGATGAAGTTTGGAGGAATTGTTATTCTTTGAGGCGCCCATCAAATACCACGACACCACTATGGAAGACGACGTCGTTGTTGGAATTGGGGCACGTCTATTCATTACTTTATACTTTGCAAGTATAGTTTAGCAAACACGCCGACGTATTTACGAACGAATCGTCGAAAATTTGAAGATAGAAATTTTAATTTCAAGTTTATTTTTTTGGAAAAACAAAATGCACGCAATCAAACGACAAAACGGCAGTGTCCAAGTCAATGTATTTCGCAACTAATGATAAATGTCAGAAAAAGACAGGTGGTAATGGCATTATATCGATATGGCGATAGGTGTAAAACATCGATAAACTGTTATCGACCGTTTTAATAAGAGCGCCGATTACAATAAACTCGAATTATTCTTCATGTATACATGGATATTTTTCCACAAGAATACAATTCATAAATCTAAAGACAGATTCCTTGCTACTTTACACGATTTTGCTGCACTGTAATGCATTTCTTTGAATAAAATGGCTTGACACTTTAAAATAACAATCGATAAATTAAATTCCAGTCACTTTCAAACAGTTTAGGAAGTGTTTAGAATTTTGAACTTTTGAAGAAGAGTTGCCATTACCATTCACAAATAATTCGAGGCGATTTTTTTTTTTTTTGCAAACTACATTGGAGGTCAAAATGGGACTCTTTTTGCCGAATGACAATACTTATGCATAATCTTCATAGAAATTACTACCGGAAAAACTGCACCCATAGTGTCTAAAGTGGAATTTGATCTATGTTTTAAAAGATTTGTGAGTTTCACTTTTTCTTGCGTATTTTCGGGGATATGGGCTTTCAAATACTGAGTTTGTTGGCGAGAGGGGTGCGAAGAAGAAAAACAAAAATTTGCCTGTTCAGAATTTGCCGTACACGCAAATTCTGCTTTGCTCTGTTCGTTGAAAACAATTTTGTTGACATTTCCTTTTGAACCTACAGTTGGAATGACATAACAACGAAGAATTAAATTCCTTAGTAGTTTACTAATATTTTAGACTAATAGATACGTCTTTTTGTTAGACTTTGTTGGGTTCCCGGGCATAGTGACTTAATAGATAATGAAATAGATGAAGAGCCTGCTCGTACTGGCTCGCAGTCGATCAACAACCACCTCTCAGCTATTACATAGGTAGAATCCATAAGATCTTTTTAGAGACAGCGGAAAAAAAGGAGATGAAACTGACTGTAGGGATAATTACTGCCCACTGTAGAATTAGGTCCTAACCTAACTTTCTCCATTTCCATATCCTGCTCTTTCTCCCCTTTCTTTTTTTATACCCTCCACAATAGTGTTTCCGTTTGTAACTAATCGAAATATTCATTTCCGACCGAATTCACTGAAATATCGGTCCACTTTTTCTGGTAGCCCTGATATAACGGTACCCCCAATTTACGGTATTTTGGGGCTTTTAAGCGCGTTTTTAACCGAATTCGCTGAAATTTGGTACAATGCGTTCTTATTGGGTACCAAATTTATTCATTATAAAATATATAGGCCCATTTTTCGGGTAGCCCTCATATAACCCTCAATTTTCGGTATTTTGGGGTTCTTGAGCGCGTTTTCAACCGAATTCGCTGTAATTTGGTTTTTTGTAGTCGCATATGGTAACAAATCTCCCTGCCAAAAATGGTTAATATTCGGCCCTTTTAGGTGTAGTTCCCATATAAACCCCTTCTTGTATTAAAATTGTTAGCAGATTAGTTCCGTATATAGGGGTTGGCCCCATATAGGCGTATAGTATAGGGGCTAGTCGTTACGCGAAATAGTCAGCTTTACGCTACAAATTATGGAATTCTAAGACGATATAACCATCTGTTGTAATCATTCCGCTTTCGAAGGAAATCGTGATAAAAAATTCGAACCTGACGATAATGAGATATATCGGCCAGCATTTAGTCATCTCCCCATATAATTATACCTCCTGAAGGAAAGAATTGAGACACGAAACAAAAATATTGGGTTCGAAATTGACATATGTCGGTCATTAATTAGTCATAGCCCTCATATATTTATAACCCCTAATATTCGCTAATTCCTACACTATGTAATCTAAATTGCAGTAGTTTGAGGATTGTATATTATACCCACGCTTTGGGGGTTTACATTAAAAATTTCTGAAATTTGTATGTGGTGTACATAATGGTTTACATAAACCGGTTTGTAGAATTATCGGTATAGGTTCATTTTTGGTATGTTCCCTATATTTTCATTTCAAGTATCTGTCAATATACCTATGGTGGAGGGTATCCAAAGTTCGGCCCGGCCGAACTTAACGCCTTTTCACTTGTTTCTTTTAGGATGAACCCAATGGATCATTCGTTTAATAATGCGGTGTGCCACTATTCACCGGCGTTATGTATTATTTAAGCAGGTCTACTTCGTCAGTTCCACATACGACTAATACTCTCATACATCTAGCTGATCTTGTAAGTCTCTGGTAGAAGTCTAGAAGTAGTAAGAAGTATAATAAATGGATGTGTAAATTTTATTTAAAAACTTGTACACCTGAAGCAATATTCCTGTCGTTATCAACATAGTACAACAAATGATTGAAGCAAAAATTGGTTTTATGAAGGCCAGTATTACAAACATAAGGCTGTAATGTAAACGTCGAAATGAGGGTCCCTAAGTTATCCAATTTTTCGGTATTCTATCACTTAAGTAAAACTCTCTAACGTTAGAATGGTATACGACTTTCCTTAGGCTTATCAATCACTACCTCCACACCTTCGTCTAGACTTTGTATGCCAATATTTGACGATTGATTTTCAGGCTCGTGTTATTTTCATTTCAATGCAAATATCCCCGTTAGATATTTCATTTCATAAAATTCCCACAACTTTTTTAGGTAAGCCAGCTTAATCTCTTTTGTTGTAGCTTAAAAAAATTAAAACAAAAAGATTTTTATTTGTAAAGTGGGTCATGGCCACATAGATTACTTTCGGGAAAGGCAGGTAATTCCTCATAATATAAAATAAATAGGCACAAACTTTTTTTATTTTCTTTTGTTTTTTTTTTATTGATATTTGCAATTATGTATAACATAAATTTGAATTTCAACAGGGGATTTAAAAAACTAACATATTCCGGTATTCCAAAACATATAAATATTATGCAAAAAGTGAAAATTATGGATACATAAATTATAATTATAGATTTGGGGACAAAAAAATTCTTCTTGGCCTGTAAACAATCGACAAGTCTTAATTTATAATATTATAATAATACAAACTAGTTATGAAAAAATGGATACAATTTAAATCAAACTTATTCAAAAAATAACATGTATCGAATAAATACAAAGTTACAAGCTTGTTCTTCTTGCTCAGCTAAGATCTGACACAGACTACAGAAGAAAACGTTCTAAACAAACAGCAATGCCATCGTTTAACAATCAGAATTATTTCTGGGAGTTCGCCAATGACAATCGAGACTTCACACCATCCCACATCCTGCGCTTAATTACCACCTTCACGTTGTTTACACTTATCTATGCATTCCTTCAATTTGGCGCTGAAACTCTCGGCCAATTCAACTTTCTTGAAGCGCACTGCCAGTTTTTCCAATTCTCCCTCCGACGATTCGGCATAATTCATGGTAGCCCACACAAAACTCTTGGGATTGTTATTCATGTTCGAAAAGTGGAAATCTCCGGTGACAGCGTGATTGAGTACTAACTTATGAATTTGCTCGCGGCGCATTACCAAACGATAGGATTGTTTAATTGGGTGCATTAAGAGTTTTAATTCGCCAACACCTGCCGCCAATGAGAAGAGATTTGAATAGTACGTAGAAATGCAATAGGAATAAATAGAATTACTTACCTCGCTCCTTCCATTCCTTGTTTGTGGCATCGTATCTGTAAAGTGTAGCTCGTTCTCCAAAGATTTTGGTTTCTTCTTCTTCGCCAGTTGTTACGACAATTTCATTTGGCAACTCAATAATGGGGTCATAATGAGGGTCGTAATTCTCATCATTTTCGCCGGCGGCATCATCAGCAGCACCGCCATCTATGCTTTTCTGCGACTCGTTTGCTTTGGATTTGCTTGCGGAGGTGTCGGCATCTTTGAGGGGTTTACTGAAACTAGAGAAAGCATCTTGATTTGTCAAACCTATGAAGCCACCAGGGCCAGGTTTTTCAGAAGGTTTTCCCAACAACGGCTGACTGTCAGCCTTTGCCGCAAGACTGGCAAAGTCTATAGCGGCTGTGGATGTCTTAGATAAGTCTGCAAATGCTGTTCCTGTTGATGCAGTAGACGTTAGCTTAGATCCAGCATCTTTGGCGATACTTCCAAATGTTGGTGTGTTCGATCCAAATATTGAGCCTTGTGTAGACCCAAATCCGCCAAATCCACTACTGTTTGTGGTGGCCGAAGTACCAAATATCGAAGTGCCACTTCCCACACTTTGAGTGCTATTATTGGTGGTCGTACCAAATATAGATTTAGTGGTATCTGCTGCATTGCCGGAGGTATTGAAAGCAGGCGATCCAGATCCAAAAACAGGTTTGCCACCAAATATAGAGCCGGACGATGTTCCTGTAGTGGCAGAACCACCAAATATGGAAGGCTTTGTTGCAGTCTTTTCTGTAGATGTGGAATCCGCAGGAGTAGAGTTACCGACCGTAGCAGATCCACCAAATAAATTAGTTTTAACAGCAAATGGCGACTTAGTTTCCTGTGAAGCACCGCCGAATATTGAACCGCTAGTTGCTGTCGCTGAACCACCTCCCAAAGCCGATCCACTGCCAAATAGGAATCCTCCAGACCCGGCGGTGGGTGTGCCGCCCACGTTCTTAGTTTCATCTGCAGGTTTAGTTGTACTATTTAGTGCAGCGGCAAATGAAAATGTGGCATTAGAAGGTTTATCGCCGGTAGCAGGAGCGCCAAACGCCGTGGAATTCGCTCCTCCAAAACCGCTAAATATACTCTCATTTATTTTTGTTGTCTCAGTTTTCGCAGAAAGTGGTGATAATGCGCTTTGTTTCAGGATCGTGCGGTTGGACGATTTGTTCAGTAGCGACAATTCCGGTAATTCCATTGGCTCAAGGGGATTTTTGGTATCGTCTGGGCTGACAAACTGCTCGCTAGACTTAATTTCGGCAAACACAAATTTGTCTGGATCGCAGCCACGGCATCCTGTGCATGTTGGTTTGGCCGTAAAGAACTCGTATGGCAATTTCAATTTGTCTGCTGTCTTTTTGTCTTCTTCGGAAATATTTAATGCACTGGCGGGAGCACTTGTATTTGTGGGTGTTGTAATTGAAGTGTTGGCGGGTGCCTCAATGACTTCAGCGGTACCGTCTAATGCATTCTTAACTGCAGTCATAAATCCTTCGGCTATTTCCTTGGTTTTAAAGCGCAAAGAGAATTGTTCCAATTCAACAGCGCCCTCGCTGAAATCGTTGACAACAAATAGCCAGGACTTTTCGTCCTTGCGTTTGTAATCGACATCTTCGTTGAGTATATGGTTGAGGCATATCTTCAGGACCTGTTCACGTCTCATAACTACACGCAATTTCTTCGTTTGCTTATGGCGTAAGATTTTCACATTGCCCAGGCCTCTTTCCTTCCATTCACCCTCGGTAAAACGGTACAACTTTGCCCGATGCACATACAACAAGTCTTCGTCCTCTTCGCCGGTTTTTACTTCAACCTGAAAGACAAATATAACAGTCAAAAAGGGTTTCGATAAGTAGAAATAAATATTAGACATACCTTATCGGGCAATGGTATAACTGGTGTAAAGTATGTGTTGTTCTCCTCCTCTTCATGGTATTCACCATCGCCATCGTCACCATCATCGGCATCACCACCTCCCAGTTTCAGTGGGCTCTTTCCTGCTTTGCCTGGACTTTTAGGTTTGAATGTAAAGCTGAATTCTTTTTTGTCCAGTGAAAAGGTATTTGCTCCCGAATCAGCTGTGGTCGCTGTCGATGGAATTGAATTCGATGACAGACTGAAACTGAATGTTGCCTTGCCAAGTGGAGCACTTCCAGGTTGCTCAGTTGTAGAAACAGCTGTATTGGCTCCTATTCCGCCAAGCCCGGTTGAGGTAGCTGTAGGTGGAGCAAATGAAAACAAGGAAGCTTGTTTGCTATCGGCTGCAGTAACGGGAGCAGCGCCGAAACTAAAGCCACCGCCAGCAGGTTTATTGGCAGTAGTAGTATCTGTTTTAGGTGTTGCCGTCGCAGCAGCTGGAGAATTAAAACCAAAACTAAACTTCGCCGATGGATTCGACAAATTCAAGACACTATTTGTGTTGGCGGTGGTGTCTTTCTTGGGAACAGTATCATCTTTGGGGGCGTCACAAGCTTTACAATAGATGGCATCGCCGGTATTGGAGAGGTAACAACCTTGGCATGTCCATGATCCTGCCTTGGGCTTGAAGGCATCACCAAATCCTGATGTTGGTTCCTTAGGGACAGCAGCAGGTTTAGTCTCAGTTGCCGGTTTCGAAGCGGCACTGGTGGCAGTTGGTGTTGGCATGCCAAATGTAAATGATGATTTAGTTGTAGTTGGCACTGCAGCTGTAGTTGCTGGCTGTGCTGGTGCAGTAGCTGCACCAAATCCAAAACTGAACGTAGTTTTACCACTAGTGGCCAACACATTGGATTTCACTTCCTTCTTGGGCACAGTATCATCCTTGGGACAATCACAAGCCACACAATACAATGTTTCTGCCGTATTCGAAGTATAACAGTCTTTACATGACCATGAGCCTGCTTTCGGCTTGAAGGCATCACCGAAGCCCTTTGTAGCTGGTTTTGTATCGGTCGTCTTATTGTCCTTGTTGGCCTCCACACTATCTCCCGACATTTGGGCTTGAACCTTTTCTATTGCATCGAGGAATTGCTTGCACGTTTCCGGAAGTTTAAAGCGCACAGTCAACATTTCTGTGACCAGTTCATTTTCAGAGTAGTCCTGACCAGCCCATGACACGGCTGTCTGAGAATTCTTGGCATACTTGAAGTGGGTATCTTTGTAGATCCTTTGGTTGCAACACAACTTATGGATTTGCTCACGTCGCATAACCAAACGAACTTTGTTACTGTCGTCCTTGTCTTGCAGCAATTTGATATTGCCCAATCCTCTCTCCTTCCATTCGCCGGCCTCCTTGTCGAAGCGTAATAGTTTAGCTCGGTGCTCGAAGAGAACTGTCTCATTTTCTTCTCCGGTAGTGACTTCAACTAACTCGGGCAGAGGTATGACTGGTTTGAACTGAGCAGTTGGCACATATTCATCTTCGCCATCGGACGCTGTCGATTTGTTCAAAGCTGTAGCATTGGCGGAATCATTTGCACCTACACTAGGCGATGCTGTGACAGCGGAGGGAACAGCTGGACTTGCACTAAATGGCGATGTAGTCGATTTATTAAGATTGGAGAAGATACTAGCAAATGGTGAGGCTGTTGCAGCAGTTGTGGTCGGGGCGGTAGCAGTTGTATTACTGGTGCTGCCAGTGTTGGATGCTGTGGAATTTCCAAAGGAAAAGCTGGCAAATGGAGATGCGGTGGTGGTAGATGTTTTAGTAGTCGAATCAGTGGTGCTGGTGGTTTTGGTAGACAAATTCAAACCGCTGAATAACGATTTGGAAGCTGGAGTCGTCGAAGGGGTACTGGAGGCAGCAGTTGTTGCAGCCGGCACAGTTGCTGTAGGAGGCTGACCGAATATTGGCTTAGGTTGAGATGGGGTGCTGGTGGCAAAGTTCGTTGTTGATGATTTAGCCAATGAGAATGGCGCTGCTGGCTTAACTGCCGGTTCAGCTGTTTTGGTCTTAACGTCCTCAGCCTTTGTGGAAGTCAATGATTCTGCTTCCTTCTGGGCCTTTTTAAAAGCTTCTTGGAATTCTTTGGCAATTTCGGGTACCTTGAAGCGAACAAAGAATTTCTCTAGTCGCAGCTCCTCATCGGCAAAATCATTAGCTGCCCATATGAAGCCCTTGGTTTCCTTATTAGGAACTGTCAATATTAGCTCCGGAGTAATCTTGTGATTTGCACATATCTTGTGAGTTTGATCACGTCGCATAAGGATGCGTGAGGAGCCATCCTTATTCTTGAGAATCTTAATGTCGCCAATTCCACGTTCCTTCCATTCCTTTTCGACGTGACGGAATAGTTTGGCCCTATTGCAGAACATCACCTCCTCTTCTTCTTCGCCTGTTCGCACTTCTATCTCGTCTGGCAATGGTATAATTGGTTTGAAATCTGGACGTGGGTCATATTCTGCGTCTTCGGCACCGGACTTATTGAAGTCACTGCCAACACTTTCCGTAGTCTTATTCAATGTGGTATTGGCGTCGGAGGATGCGGTGTTCACTTGAGCTGCAGTGGCAGCGGCAATGTGCGGTTTAAAACTGAATGTCGATGAAGTAATCGCTGTGGACGATCCAAATATGTTTGTAGCTGTTGCTGTGGTTGTTGGGGCCACAACAGCTGAAGTAGTTGGCGTTGACTTGTTCACGGGAATGGCAATTTGTGCCGAGAATGGTTCCGTTGGCTGGCTAACTAGGCTTGGTTTGATATGATGTGATGGTATGGTGACGCTAAGTGGTGCTTGTTGTTGAGTCTGCATAGAAATACTATTGGGATTTGGTAGTGGATCCGAGCTTGTTATAACTACATTAGCTGGAGGTCCTTTCTCGACTGGTTGGCTGTTCAGAGCTTTATTAAAGGATATGGGTGCTGTGGTAGGTTGTTGTGGCGGACCCAATGCACTTCCAGATGGCGGAGGTATACCCATGTTGTGGCTTAATGGAGTGGAGAATGAAGTAGGTTGCATTCCGGAGGTAGCAATAGATGTTGGTGTCATTGCAACGGGAGGTTGTTGCAGAAGATTGTACAAGTTACTTTGCCTGGAAGGATCGGTAGCACCTGTCATATTTGGTGGTTGATTTGGCGGTGGCAGTAGTGGTGTCGACTGTGGTGGCATATTGAAGTTCATACCACCCGGTTGCACTGTTGGGTCTAAATAGGGCGGCATACCAGGCAGACCAGCATTTCTTCCGGCACCCAAACTCTGCGGTCCACCGCTCTGAGGAGCCATCATATATGGAGGAGCATGACCATAGAAATTGAGAGGATAGTTTGGTGTAGGAGGAAACATGGGACTGTTGTATGCGGCAGCCTGTAGCCGTTGTTGCTGAGTCATAAATGGAGAATTTGCTAGCATATTGCCGGGAGCTCCACTCACCGGACCAGGACCATATTGATTAGTTTGATGTTGCTGTGTTTGCTGCTGCTGTTGTTGCTGTGGATACATTTGCTGTTGCAGAGTTTCCTCAATAATGTATAAGTCATCCAATACATTGGAGGCGTCGTCTCTTGAGGGAGGATTTGACGAAATACGAACTTTTTTGATGGCATCTTCCAAATTTGCCATTTTATCCTTGAGCTCATTAATTTCCTTAGTTACTTCGCGAAGTTCTGTTTTAAGAGCGTCAACAATGGCGTCCTTCTGTAGGGTAAGGTTCGAGGCCATTTGTTTAACCAAATTTTCTAGTTCTTGATTTTGTTGCAATAACATTGCACTGCTGGGCAGGGTGTCACGTCTCGAACGGTTGGAATTCAGGATGCTTGCGGGAGGCAGAATAGAATTTTCGGCATAGAAATCTGCTTCGGCATCTTCATAAGTACTGGAATTGTTGTGGCCAGTAATGGGACTGAAATTAGTCGAAGAATCACTTAAGAAGCGATTTGAGGATTGCTGAAGTCTCTTGATTTCGTCGTGAATGACCGAGTTCAGTGGATGATTAGGGTCGGCATGAGCACTGCTCTTTAATAAAGCCAATGTTTGGTTCAAACAATCCGAGGCGCGATCCAAATACAAACGCTTGCTTTTCTTGGGTGTCTTACTGGCTTCGTCCAATTTTCGATAGGCTTCGGCTTGCAAGTATGTGGCATATGGAAGCTGGATACCTGATAGCTCTTCAATCAAATCTTCATATTCCGATTTCTTGAAGTAGCGCGTTGCAAGATACGATACAGCGTCCTCCGCCATTGATGCTACTTCTCTTTCAACGGCTGATGTATTGGCCTTGGCATATTTGAAGTACTTGCGGAATGGCTCCAGCACAGCTTTATTGTGCATCTTCATCATGTTAAGACCATGTTTGTAGATTGACTCAGCCCTTGCTTCAAGGAAAGCCTTCTCCACAGGCTTCACAATGTCTTGAGCTCTCGAAACAAATATCTGTCCCAATTTGAAAACAATGGCCATGTCCAATTTTGGCCCATTAATACCACGTACAGCTTCAATGCCATACTGTAGGTTGGCTCGAAGTTCAGCCAAATTACTGCCATTACTCAGATTTTTATAGACCAAATATGCACTGTTCCACCATTGGCATTGTTCCTCCGAACATAGTTGATGTTGCAAATTGACAAAGGGTAATATTTTTGGCCTACCAGCAGCATAACTGTTACCCGATTGATAGCTATCGAAAGCCTCACGATCCACTTCCAGAGCTCTCTTGGCCTGTATTGTTGCAGCGTATAAGAAACTCTCGACATCCAATTGATTTAGTGATTCGGCTCCACAGAACAGAAGATTTTGTGTAGAGAAATTAAGTCCACTGAAGTATTTGGCACGCACATAGGCCAGATTATCATTTCCCAAGCACAAGTAGACCATATGTTGAAGTGACTGTGGTCGATGGTATTGGGCGGATTCTTCATAAGTTTCGAGATCAGCGTATGTTGGCAGCTCGTAAATGGGTTCATTGAATTTCTCACTTTTGGCAAATAGGGATGATTGTTCCTTGACTTTCTGGTCGCTGTTGCAGAACAGCAGGGCAAACACATTGCGTCGCCATTGGCGATCACAACAAATCTGTCTAACTTGAGCCAATAAATCGTCACCACTGCTCCACAGTGTAGATGGTTGACTACGCATTAAATTGTTGACGTTATGAGCGTTTTCCTTATTGGCGTTGGCATCATCTTGAATACATGAAAGCAAAGTTCTACCAACCTACAAATAAAAGTTTTTTTTGTTAATGGATGTAAGAATCGAATGGAAATTTGTGTTAACTTACTTGAGCGCAACGGAATGATCCTTCCCGCTGCCACACAGCGATCAACTGATTTGCATCTTCATCGCAGTGCTTCATCCATGGTTCCTTTTTGTCAGTAGCATTTTCTTGATAGGCCAGCAGTAGCAAGGGCAACGCTGCACGAGCCGCCTCCTTCCATTTGTTTTTATTCTGTAACAATTCCCGTTTGAATATCAAAGCGCTGGCATGCAGCAATAATTGTCCACGATAATGACTCAAAAATAATTCAACCAATTCTTTCTGGGCACACAATTTATCCGAAATTTGTGAAATTTTATACAAATATTGATCGAACTGGAATAGCAAATTTGCCGTTTCGGTAACACCACCACCCACCAAGGATGAATTGGATGTCATAAGGAAGGAAATCTGTACTTGACGTTCCAAACAGAGGGCAAGCAGTAACCAGAAATCCCAATCTTTCTTCGTGTTCGGCATTTGTTCGTATTTGTTGAGAACCAACCAAACCACATTGTACCATTCGCTGCTATTGACGAACTCATCCTTCTGTCGCATTTCCAATTTATGCACATATTTAAAAGCATCCAATATTTGATTTTGTTCCACGTAGTAACGCACCAATCGCACTCTTAGATGAACATCATTGGGTTTGTTGGAAATCTCTTTTTGCAATAGAGCCTCAACCTGATTGGCCTCAATGTTGTCTTTGTTCATGAGTTTGAGACGCAATGAAAATACTGCATCATGTTGCACCTTTTCCGATTCAGCCAATTCGCACCAATATTTGGCTTTGTTACAATTAAGATTTTTATCCTCAAGTAACAGTTGGCACACTTCGATAAGGACATCATGTTGCTTCGGGTTCAATTGCAGTGATCGTTGAAATGATTGTAGAGCTTTTTCGGTTTTTTTCTGACGCTGGTAGCATTGACCGAGTAACTTGTGAGCTTGATCATTGTCTTCTTTGACGGATAGATATGAGCATAAATATTGTTCCGCTGATGCGTATTCATTGATTTTAAAGTAGAATTTTGCAAAGGTGTAACCACGTAAATTTCGCTGAAAAGATTAAGGAAAATTTTATTAAATTTTTTCTATATATGGTAAACAATACATGTGGATAATATAAGTATGAGATCGAACTAAAATATACATACATAATTTCTTTAGTTTATAATTAATTTAAATAAAATATTATTGACGGGCATTTTTTATAGTTTGTTTATTTATTAATTATTAAATTTTAAAAATTGTAAAACTTTCTGCAGCCTTTAGGAAACCTTAAAAAATAATTATTAAAAAATGCGTGTTTTCCACCCAAATGCGGAATAAATTGGTTTTAATGTATCTAAATAGTACTATAAATATTTTAAAAAAATGTTTTATTTTTTATTTTCGAGTTAAAGATGAAGAATTGTTCGCTATACCAGACATCGTGTTGTGTAAAAAATTCAGATGAATATCTTCAACACACACTGCTTGAGAAGCTGTAAAATCCATCTGTTTTGCAAAACTGATTTGTTTTGACATTGAACTTATATACAGCAGATGCCAACCAGTACATACCGACATTAGGAACATTTTTTTGCAACAAAATTTATAATAAAGAAAAAACTGACTTTCTTCAGAAAATTATGAATTAATTGCCTAAAGAATTGATATTGATTGTTCAACTTTGAAAACAATATTTCATAACAACTTTATAATACAAAGAAAATATTTATTTCACAAATCGGAATTTAGCTCATTGAAATAACCATTCCAGAAAATTGTTTTGATAAGCGTTCTACACTAGATAGATTAATTTGTCGGAATGTAATAGTTGGTATTTTCTGTATAAAGAACATTTCATATCACTAATCGTGGAAAAAGCTTTAATACTCTACAAGAATATTGTAAGATTTCTCTGAGTACAAATTAATAAAGCTAAGTTTTTTTTATTAAGCAGAAATTAAATTTTTTTTGTCAGCCAATGTGGTTTTTTCTTTTATCACAATAGTTCATATTTCTTAAGAGAACCCCACCGTTCTCGGTTTCAAAATATTAAATATAATTCGAACGTGCACTAAATTCATGAATGTTCCTTCAAAATTGCAAGTGAAAATCTGAACAACTCTTCAAAGTACAACCGATATATTGTGTTGCATTAAGAAAAAATGGAGGAAATGATATAAAGATTTTTAACTATAACATATTTCAACTAGATTTTGTTAATTGCATAAAACTTACTTACAGAACATTTTCGAATTTAAAATTATAAAAAATTTCCAATAAATTCAATTTAAAATTGATTGAGTCGGCATATGGATGAAAGCATATTTTTAATAATTTACATACATACATTTTATGTGTATAACTATTAGACGGTAGAAATGGCTCGTCCATAAAAATGACCCGATCGATTACCACTGCCACCATCATTACTTTTGTTCACTTTACACCCCGACCAGGCAGGTGGTGTTTGCATGATTTATAATTTTTTTGACATCAAAGAGGAATTTGGTAAATAATTTAATATAAACCTCAGGCTCCTATGACTCCTGCTTCTACTACTGGAACATGAGTTATAAGTTTAGATACGTCTATCAAAGAATTATAAATATTTTTAATTGTTTTTTTAATCTAGAAGGTTAATGCAATGATAATAAATTTCTAACCACAATTTCGATTGACATTGACGGAACCAAAGATTTAGGAAAAAATATACTGATGAAATTTTGGAGACCATTCCAAAACAGAACAATACCTATGTTAGCATATACAATATGCATTAACAATACCAATGTTAGCATATAAAATATGCATTGAATATAATTATTGTTTTTTCCTACACGTCCTTAAATACCATAGTTAGGACAAATTGGAATTATGAAAATAATTTGTATTCCCCTGCGTAATTAAAAATGTTCCCTAATTTGCTTCTAAAATTTATAGTCCATCTAGTCCATTTCTTTTAAAGAATGAACATTTTCAACCACTTTTTTCATGTTGTTGTTTTTTTTTCTTTTTTAAATATAACGACATTTGATTGCATAGCTTGCCAAAGGAGAGAGGGAGAGTCATCAACACAAAACAAGCCGGCATCTAATGGCGCGCAAGAGAACAAAAAAGAGAGTTTGCAAACACACGCAAACAGTCATAACCTCAACAACATCTGTCTGAGGCCATGTCTGTTTTCTTGCCATGGCCAAGCAACATTTATAAAAAGAAATCAATAATAATAAATGTATGTAGTAATGATGAATGTTCGTTTGCTTGCATTTTCCTCAAATTTTCCACACCAACGCATTCAAATGCATACAAACAAAATCAAATCATCATCAGCCAGACAATTTATGTTCCTTCCCAATGACAAAGCAAGCCATCAAACGTCATTCACGTGAAAAATCAATGTTTCTTTTTCTTTCTAGTAGTTCTTTGCAAACTTCTTACCTCATGTTCCGATTTTATTTTGGCAAAAACAGTCCGCACTTGGGCATCAATATCCTTTTTGGTTTTGTACATTTTCGCTGTTGGGCTTGGGCTATTTGTTTGACGCTTCTAAACAATTGCTGGAGACAGCAGACAAAAATACCGCCGCACACGAGTTTTTCCAATGCAGTTTGCAAGTTGTGAAATCCACAGCAGATTTGTTGGCGATAGTATGACGTCTTCGGGCAATTTAAATGACAAATAATTTCAAGGAGTTCTTTTACAACTGGGAGCACTTCTTTTTCAATAGTTTTCACAACTTTTTAATAAATTTCAGAAATTTTCTTCTTGTCTTCTGTTAAATCACTCCCAACACGAATAAAATTTTCGCCAGTGCTCGTTGCCGCGACTGCTTGTTTGGTTGATGGTTGCCAAGTTGCTATCGTTGTGCAAAAGAAGACGATGGCAAATTTGCGCAGGGTTGTATTGACAGTTGTATGCTATTACTAAATGTTGCGCGGCGACGTAAAGCGTACGTCGTAACGTTGGGAGGTTACACAAACAGATGATTTTGAATCAGTCTGTGTTTAAGTAACGGCTTTGCACATTTTAAAGTATTTATATCATTCATGATTTAATAAATACGTAAATGTGAAGAATCGTATCATGAAAAAGAAATAAAATTGTTTTCATTCATGAATTTGATTTTTTTTTTGACAAGTAATGCATGTCTTCAACTGTCCTGTGTTCTCATAAACTACGTTTATACTTTTGAGATGACTTCAAATTCAAATCCTGCATTTGCGCCATAAAATTGTAATTCCTCCTCCTTCAAAATACGTCCTAATGAAGGCAATTCCTATCTAAATTGTGACAATGTGGATTAAAAATTTGCCAAAGAACATATGAAAGCAGTGAAAAGTGTTATATAAGTAAACTAAAACAACTGACAAATCATACAGACATCAAGGATTTGGTATCTCGAATTAAAAATCGAGTCGATTTAGAAGGTATAGTCTAAACGCGCTACATTGCTAAATAGAGATAACAAATTCACCACATCTTTTATAAATGCCGTTTTAGGCATGGTACAATAATACAAGGCAGGGCAGCTTGAGGTGAATAACAAAAAAGGAAAAGTCTTACGTTGTAATAATTATACCATGGTTTTAGGCAACTTATTGGAAATGTGTTTATAACTTTTTACCGAGTTAACCTACTTTATGATAACTTATTTGGTATGTATTCACAGATATATAATGAATTGACAATTTAAACCCACTGGGTTAACAAAATCCAGTGCAATACTACAACATAAATATGGAAGCAGAGGGAGGAAAAATTTGTTATTTTTTTTAATTTTTAAATAAATAAATATTTTTTGCACATTTTAACCTTATAGGATGTTTACATTGTACCGGATTTCGATAACCAAGTGGGTTTAAATTGTCAATTCATTGTATATATGTCAAATAAATCCTCATGACTAGGTTAACCCGCAAAAAGTTCTAATGTAAATGCCGTTTAATGGAGGAATATGAAATTATTGAAAGAAAAATTGCCACAGAAATTATGAAACTAGTCTAAAAAGCTAGGATTTTGTTTACAAAAAACAGTATTGTGTTTAAATTATCTTTATAATAGGTGTGTATGGTTACTTTTCCAGTAACATTTACTCAGTAAGTTCCAGTTCAGAGAGCAAGCCGTTTTTATTCTCGATATTTGGTAACAATTGTTACCAAATATCGAGTACTTTTTTAACAACGTTACCTAAAATTCAACGTGGCCCACTATGGCAAAATGTTTTGTACGGCCGTATTACTCAAATACGTCGAATCGATATCTCTTAGCGAACTAAACAAAATCGCGAAACAAATTTAAAAAATATACAATGTATTCAAATATTTCAAATTCTTCTTGAAATTTTTATGTATTCTTTTTGTTTCGTTTCAATTTTCAACAAAAGAAAAAAACAAAACTACGTTCTGTCATAGTTGAATTTGTTCAACTTTGAAAATTCGTACGTCGACGTATTTCGGTAACATTCATATGAATACATGCAAGGTGTATTTAATAAGGTGTAAGTGACAATAATATGGTTTCAAACTTTTTTCTTTATTGTTTGTAAAGTAAATTGTCAAAAACAGTTTCAATATTACATTTCGATTTCAAAAATGGTATTTAAATTTATAATAAAAATTCAATAATAGAAATTCAAGAAAACTACATTCATAGAGGGGGACGGAAAGGAAACGTAGGCTCAGTTATAACCCCGTTCGCCGATTGGTCCACATATTTTATGTTATGTGTGGAAATCTGTCCAGAAATCCCAGCTTCTCATAAAATCGAGGAGATTATGTTAGCGTATATTGGAATCGGCCCCTTGGTGCTTGTCACAATTCTCGGCGGAGGTTAAATACGCCTATGAAAAGATTTTATACGGTCAACACAATTTCCATGATTTAGTCTTTGGCTGGGGATTTATGTCCTTCAATTTTCTTTAAGAAGGCAAGATTTGAAGCCACTCCATAGAAAAAATAGATTGTAATCCACAATATAAACAACATCACGAGGAGCTATGGGCTAATTGTGGAAACTTAAAATTAATCGCGACCAGGTCTTAAACATTATTATTCATTGACCTAAAACCGCTAATAACCCAAGAATATACAAATTCATTAATTATTCCTCAAAAATAGATCTTGACAAAAATAAATTAATAATTGTTTTTGTTTATTTTTGTCAAAAACTTATTGTCAGCATGACAATTTAATTTCTATAACAACAATGTTGTTTTTGTAAAATATTTGTTGTTGTATCTGATGCATACACCTTATTAACCCAACGGTCAATAACCAAAAAAGTATACGTAGATCAATAACCGTGGTACATTTGTACCCATCCAAAGATAGCTCTGTAACTCATTAAAAAATTGGACTATCGTGAGGTTTTTTGTTTTAAATTAGTCTATGCGGATCTGGTCTAGATGTAGGAACTCAAAATTATATATACATTAAAATAATATATATTTAAATCCATGCTTAAATGATAATCTATCTAAAACAATCATAGTAAATTCGTTATAGCTTTCGAACGGGTTAATCTTTTTTAGTTATTTTTTTATTGGGATCTCATTTAGGTGTTCCTCAACCCTTCTGCAAATTTTTGTGGCCCTAGACAACATGGGGCCATCAGGGCGACTCGTGGAAGTCAGAAACTACCCTGGTTTTCCTTTGGTATACATGGACTAAAACAATTATTATTGCCAATTATTCACATTTTATGAGTTCAAAGATTGCGATTGACACATTTTTAACACTATTTAATACTTTAGTACGTTATTTAATGATAGTTTATATATTTACGCCAATTTATGATTGTAATAAATCAGACTAATTCGATTATAGAAAAAGTTTCAGGCCCAGTATGAAGAATAATTGGATAATTACGGACAATAATCATTGTTTTTGTCTCTGTATACCAAAGGAAAACCAGGGTAGTTTCAGACTTCCACGAGTCGCCCTGATGGCCCCATGTTGTCTAGGGCCACAAAAATTTGCAGGAGGTTTGAGGAACACCTAAATGAGATCCCAATAAAAAAATAACTAAAAAAGATTAACCCGTTCGAAAGCTATAACGAATTTACTATGATTGTTTTAGATAGATTATCATTTAAGCATGGATTTAAATATATATTATTTTAATGTATATATCATTTTGAGTTCCTACGTCTAGACCAGATCCGCATAGACTAATTAAAACAAAAAACCTCACGAAAGTCCAATTTTTTAATGAGTTACAGAGCTATCTTTGGATGGGTACAAATGTACCACGGTTATTGATCTACGTAGGTAATAACTTTAAAAAATTGTAAAAATTATAAAAATGGAAAATATTTATAATTTTTTTCTTCGATAATGTGTGAAAATACCTCAAGAATGATTCCTCAAAATTTGATCCAAATATCTCCATTATTAAACATTTTACAGCATTTTTATTCAAAAAAAGGTACAAATGTACCCGGTTATTGACCGTAGGGTTAAATACACCTTGAATACATGTGTTCTACTTTTGTGGTGAAAATCGTCGAACGCCCTAGTTGAATTTTAGGTAGTGCTCTAAGATAGCCTCATTATTCGAGATTTTGGGTTCGTCTTTTTAACAGAATTTATTCTAATTTGGTTCTCATTGGGTGTCAAATCGTCCAACCAAAAATTTACCATTTATTTGCCTTTTATAAAGATCTCGAAAAATAGCTGGCATTTTAACCCTTAATCAATTGTAAGATTTGACAATTTTTAAGAGAAGATAGTATAAATAAGTTTGCGTTAATTAATGTTTATTGGTTTAGTATAGTTTTGTTATCCCTTTTAGAACCGAGATAATAAAAAATAAACTGGGAACGAACTTAACATGTGATTCATGATTCAATTTTTCTACAAATACCTCAGAAAAACGATAAATGTCTGTGGGTCTAAAAGGGATAAATTTCCACCACAGGATGGAGGGTATAAGAAGCTAAGCCTGGCCGAACTCAACGACTATTTTACTTGTTTTGTATTAATCTAAACAGCTTGTATTTTGTAAATCGATTTAGAAAGCGGGTCGATTAAGAAGAGATAGTTTAAAATAATGTGGCAATATACATATGTAGTTATGTAACAGCCTTACCTAAAATTCAACTAGCTCGTTCGACGTTTTTCACCACAAAAGTAGAACACATGTATTTATATGAATGTTACCGAAATACGTCGAACGTACATAATTTCAAGTTGAACAATTTCAACTTTGACAGAACGTATTTTTAATTTTTTCTTTTGTTAAAAACAAAAACAAAACATTGTGGAAATTTGAAATTTCGAATGGAAACTAAAAATATGTGGATAAATTTAATAAATTTTCAATTTTGTTTTGCGGTTTGTATTATTTGCTAGAAGACATATTTGGGTAATACGACCGTACACAAAATGTTGGCATAGTGGGGAAGTTGAATATTTTTGTACGCCCCGTCGGATTTTAGGTAACGTTGTAACTTGGAAATTATGGAGCAAGGCTGGCCATATTAAACTGTATACGTGTACTGGTTTTATATTCCACTTTTACATAAATTTGGTTACCACTTGTAATGTACACATATGGTAACAAATAGACAAATAGCTTATACATATATTTTAAAAATAAATTTGTAGTTGAATGTCAAAAAATTGCGGCAACAAGTGTTGGCTGTGTTTTTTCGCATGGATTTGCTGGCTGCAAGGTTATCCAAATCACCACCACAGTTCGTGCAGTCTTTTTCGAAAACGAATAGAGCAGTAACTGGCGGAGAAGAGCCACGTTTGCAGCAAGTGATCCACAGCGTTATGTAACTCTCATTTATTTCTTGGGCATGCCACATTCGAACGGGTGGCAATCTTTGAGCGGTGGATTTAGCAGCATTTGCCCCAAAACGATTAGGTAACAAACGAATGTCGTTGGATGTGTCCACATGTGCAGCAGCAATAGAAGCCGCGACAGCAGCAGCAGCATAAAAACATGGCTTAGACGAAGAAAAATTAGCCAAGAGATCAGCAAAAGGATCAAATAAAGTGAAATACCCACAATTGATGCTAGTAGTTGCCGTGATAATGTTGTGTTGTGCGGCACAGTGTCATGTTGCATGCAATTATTCGTTGAACGGCATGTGTAGAGTATGTATATGAATGGAATTATAAATCGAAAGTCGGACAATTTTGAAAATTATATACTAGGATGCAAATCTCATACAATTCGATTGGTACATATGACAAGGGCAGAAAATGGACGGGTACCGTTTAATAAGAAAAGAACTATGCCAAAAAGGGGACCGAAATTAATAAATTGCTGAAAGGATATTTTCTCGCGCTATATCGCATTCACAGTAAGAGTCGGTTTCGTTTATTGAATTACTTGTGATAGAATAGTTAGAATTCGAGTTTACCTTAGGAGAAAGATGGTAAATTGAAAAGAAAATCCCACACCAACATCCTCGCAGGCACAACATTGAAGACCTATAAAAACCATTGGCTCTGCAATTTGGTTAGAGAATTGAGCGTGGTTATTGCAACGCTAATAGCAAAGTAACTGTCTAAGATCGAAAGACGATACGTTATTTAGAATCGAAAAATAAATGGGGGAAAAGGATGCGCCTTTTAAACATTTCTTCTTCTTATTTGGCAACGGAAAAGTGAAACAGCGAACTCAATGAAATTAATGCTCTGGGATAATGCTATCTGGGATAGTGAAGCGAAAACTGATCTGGATAAACCGGAAAACAAGAGCTAACAGCAGAAAGGTGCCCACAAGGGTAAGCCTGGCCTTCCCTCAACTTCCTCGGAAGTGGCGAAGAGGATTAGGTCTCTTTAAGATCAGACGAATGTTAAATGGACGGGACTTTTACATGTGAGCTATTGCAAAACATGGAGCAATATCGAACATTTTCTTTTTCTGCGAAAAAGTTTTTTTTTATCTAAAATGAAATTGGAATTCAAAATGGGAGGACTAGGACCATGTAAATGCTTAAAATGGGATGGAACGATTATGTGGTGATATCAAACCAGCGAAAAAGATAAGAAATTACAAGAGAATTAAAGGCCGGCCTAAGTCCCAGGTTTCGTAAAGCGACTATATAATGCTTACGATCGATTTTTTATATTTCAACAATTTCAAATAGATTTATTGACCGATGCAGGAAAATCAGTACCTACAGATTCAAATTTTCAGTATGTTGAGACTTTTTTCCAACCTCCCCAAACGAATTTTTAATAGTTTGGCATTTTTGGGACTATTTATTAGTTTCTGAATTTCCCGATCAATTTTCGATATTGCAAGAGTTTTAATTACATTTTTTAACCGAAATTTGCTGTTATTTGCTATGAAACATGGCATAATTACAGAAAGTAGTCTCATTTGGGAAATTAATAATGGCAACCCTTTTTAATTTGGAACTCATCTATCAATTTCAAATTGTTTGAAAAATTCCATAAAATTTTATGCATACTTTCTAAAGTTTTTAAGTAATAAGTCATGGTATAATAATAGAAGGTAACAGCAAGTCAAGGCCTATATAAGGTGGGCCAGTAAGCGAATTCATAGAGAAAACTTAAGTTTAACGTCAATTTTTTTTGCCGAGGCGAAAACTAATTGTTTCGCCTTTAAATAAAAAACACAACACAATTTATAATTTGTACGATAATTTGCTTAAAAATCTTCTTTAAACTCTTGAAATAGTCCAAATGTGCTTCACAAAGACGATATAAATTGAAATTTAATTGAATGTTTACAAAATATTAATATTTTCGTTTTGACGTCTAACATAATTTTGTTTGTATGTATAGGTTTCCAAATATGAATTGACAGCAAACTTTATACTCACCTGTGCTTACTGGCCGACCTTATATAGGCCTTGCAGCAAGTGTTGTTATACAAAAAACGATACAACAACCACATGGAAATTTGTTGTTGTAAGTTCTACTAGTGTCAACTCATTTGACAGAAAAATGTAAACAAACAAACAAATTATCATCAAATTATTTTTATTTTGAAAATGAAATATTTTCGAATTCTCAAAATAAAAATTGAAAAACATGAATGAAAATCTATCAAATTTATATTTCTATCGCTTCCACATCTTTCCTATAATTGAGCCATTGCCATATATATGTGTAACACATATGAAAATGCAGGGAATAGCGAGTTGTTCCTTGAAGAAAGATTTGCTTCCTCAAACTTTCCCAGCAGGCAGATTGAGTAAATTGAATACGGGAGCACATTTAATAAAGAACAATTTCAAATTGTATGCGTTCCCAATTTTCCTGTTGGGTGATTTTTAAAAACATAATTTGTCAAATTCATATTGACACTAGTATTACGTTGGAATCAAATCAGCTGGGACTTGCTGTTACCTTTTATAATTGTACCATGGTAATAAGTATTTCAATTTTTTGATCAACATTGTTCTTACGATATAACTATAGATGTTACAACTTATAATTATAGACTATATAGGTTGGGAACTTCAAGATATAAAACATTTTGTAATTATTGTCACTGAACACGTGTTGAGCGTGCATTCCGAGATGGATATTTTCATTTAAATTTGAAAGCTGTCAAAAGTAAAATTATGAAAAAATTGGAATCATATGTCTGCATGACACTGCCTTGTGTAATTATGCCATGGGTATGCAGGAAAATCAGTACCATTAGATTATTGGTATTTGGATTTGTTGAGGATTTTGTACACGAATTTATTTTGTGCCAAATTTATTACAGTTTGACATTTTGTGTTTTTCCATTGCAGGGTGGCGTAGGATTCTCAGAAGTCGGAAAGGAGGCCTAGCTGTTTCCAATGTCCGACGAGCGACAATCATTAGCAGATCTCGCTGTGTGCATCAGTGAAGCTCATTGGCTGTCAGTAGAAAGGTATCTGATGGTAGGCAAATTTATAGGAAAATGTACTTCCCAATCAGAACCCAACATATCATAGTTGGGCGCCACCCTGCAATGGATGACAAGGAGAAGGCAAAATAGCAACATTCTTCAGCTTTGGTCGACGAAGCCGAAACATACGAAACCGTTTTTTTAATTTTCGAATGGACTTGACATTCGTCTTGATTATATATAATTCCTTGTCCTTAATGGTATTCCTGCCACACTCTTAGAATCTGCTGGATACATTAATCACTCTCTAGCAAATCGACGAGATACCGAGATGCGGAATCGGATGCCTCCGCGGCGTTATTTGGTTAGCAAATTTCCCTATCAAAATGATCAATATTGATCTATGATTATATTTAACGCCTTATTTCCACTGGCAATGACCTTGATCCCTTTGTATATAGTAACATGTTCTGATTGATGTATGTCCTCATATATATCCAGGAGACACCGTGCGAAATCGGACGATTCCTTGGCATTCATTGGGTAATAAATTTCCCTACCAAAATTTTCAATATTGATCCAGGTATAGATATTACGAAATTTGAAAATACCTGCACAAGTTTATGTCCTGTTTGGAAGAACTGGAAATCAAATAAAAACTGAAATCGTAACACTGTTAAAATATTTTGCAAAATTCACAATTTGAAGGTGTTATATTCGTGTCCCCCATGTTACTATAGCCGGTCAGAAAATGTCTGGGACCGGTGCTGTTGAGCAGCTGCACTTGTAACCGTTTCTCACATACATTCATACACGTTCTCACAAACTGGCAACTGAAATTGGCCAGGAGCGGTTAGCGAATTTATTGCCGCATTTTGATTTTGTTGTTAATATTGTAGTTGTTGGTTTTGTTGTTGTCTGTTTGTTGAGTGTTTGGTATTTCTTCAATTTGAAATAAATCTCTTCGTTTTTTGTTTTTTTTGATTGCATTTAACGATTTTCTCCTTGTGCCGGTTATATAACAAGTTTTTGGTTACCTCTTTTTTCTATCGGGTTTGCCGGTGGTGACCCACCGTTTGTGTGGTGTCATGATGACGGTGGCACCTGTACCTGTACTCTAATATAATGTCGATTGCTAGCAGTCTAGCTGAATGACTGGCAGACTGACGGATCAAAAACATATCAGACAAACGTGATTATGCCCCCACGTTCCCAGCCGCATATTCCGCCACATACACCTATCTATGGCGGCTGGACGCGATATTCAATAAATGCCAACATGTTTTTGGCGTTTTCCACTCTATTTCATTTGAGGCTGTCAGCTGTGGATAACTCCGCGTCAGGCTATCTAACAAATTATTCAATTGGCTTGTTCGCTACTGAAATTAAAATTTTAAATATTTTTTTAATCATACTTGGATTTACATTGAAATTTAATAAAAAATAAATAAATTCATTTCAAAAACTGAATGTAGTTAATATCATTTTAATTTTTGTTGGGGAGAGGATGAAGCTTACCCTCGATCATTGAGTCGTCTGTATACATATACTGAGTCACATGCCCAGAATTTCCTGGTTACATTTTAAAAAAAGGAACAAATTCAGCCAATTTTTTAGAGTTATGTAACTGAAGCCGTTCGAACTTTTCCGGTTCCCTCCCCAAAAGGAACTAGATCATTTATTCAGTTCTTTTTAGTTTATTCGTTCACTAGTACACGCCAGTTTCAGATTTAGATATAGCTCCCATATATAGTTTCGCCCGATTTTAGGTAAATGGTGCACCAAAGTCGCTATATATCTTTCGATTTGCACGAAATTGGGCACAGCGTAATGAATTAGGCCTAGAATGATGTGTGCTGAGTTTGATTAAAATCGGTTCAGATTTAGATATAGCTCCCATATATAGTTTCGTCCGATTTTATGTAAATGGTCCACCAAAGTCCCTATATATCTTTCGATTTGCACAAAATTTGGCACAGCGTAATGAATGAAGTATAGAATGATGTGTGTTAAGTTTCTTGAAAATCGGTTCAGATTTAGATATAGCTCCCATATATATTTTCGTCCGATTTAATGTAAATGGTCCACCAAAGTCCCTACATATCTTTCGATTTGCACGAAATTTATCATATCGTATTCAATTAAGTCTAGAATGATGTGTGCTAAGTTTCGTGAAAATCGGTTCAGATTTAGATATAGCTCCCATATATATTTTCGTCCAATTTAAGTTAATGGTGTACCAAAGACCCTTAATATCTTTCGGTTTGCACGAAATTTGGCACAGCGTAATGAATTAGGTCTAGCTTGATGTGTGTTAAATTTCTTGAAATCGTTGGAATCGGTTCAGATTTAGATATAGCTTCTATATCTGACCAAATGAAAAAATTAGTATAGGTTGCAGAATGACATGTTTAGGGATCCAATTTCATTTTGATGGTCCTTTTAAAATGCGACGTCTGTTAGGATTCATCTGTTGAATATACCCAAAGTGGTGAAGGGTATCATATAGTCGGCCCCGTCCGACTTTACTACTTTCCTTACTGTTTTTTTTTGATTATGTGAATTTATATGCCTGATGCCTGAATATCATCATATTTCATTCGACAAACCGGTTGCATACAATAATCGCTCTCCGGTGAATCCTTTCGATGGGTGCTTCGTTGGCTTGGGTCAATTGAGTGGTTGGTGGTACTGATAAATTTCAAGGATATATGTCAGCCATTTTACCAATGAGAATATCAACATCCCTTTTTTTTGATTTCTGCTTTGGTAGCATTCGCTTGTAATCTGCCGATCAGCCATCCAAAGTGCTTCCTTCGACGATGGTCCTTGTTTTGTGGAAATCAGATCGATTGCCTATTGCCTCTGGCGTCTGCCTCTATAGAAATGCATTAATGTTCTCAAGCGTAATAGGATCGGAGTAAACGTTGTCTGTGATGCGCATGTAAAGTTTATGGAGTCGAAGAAGGAGTTCTTTTACTTCTATTTTTACAAAGGTTTAATGTCAGCTATATCCATAGTGTCACTAATTAGAGAGAGTAAAAGTGCCCCTTCATTATCAGTTCTTCAACTTCATCTTTTAACCTCTATATATGCATATTAATATATAATCACTTATGCCTATGCAAATATTTTCTTCGACATCTTTATGTTTTCTTATCGAATTCATTGTTAAAGTCATATCCAGCTATGATATCTATAAACATATGTACCTATTTTGAATATTACCATGCCCATGGAAACCCCCAAACCACAAACAAAAAATGCCATATTAGTTGTGGATATCGACATCCAAAGATAGAAACAAAACAAAAATAAATAAATAACCATAAAAGGAGGAGTGAATAACAATAAAAGCATCACAAGTTTGTGGGGAGTGCAGAAAAGTCATGCGTCTGTGTCTGACCCTCCGAACATTTGGCGATGTTTACATTTTCCATATGACGCTGCTGTAATGGCGATAGAAGAAATTTGTTATTGCAGGCGATTTACATGTCCGACTACAAAATTATGTAGATATGTGTGTGCAACGATGTTGGAGATGAGGTTTGGAGCCTCAGAGTTGGTGCTAGAGGTCGATGGGGTAGGTAGGTAGTATGTAGTGGGTTTCCTCAAGATGACCTCTTGCTCAGCTAAGTGATAACAAATGGGAGAAATGTCATGTGGACGTGACGATTGTCCATTTGTGCTTTTGGAAATCGGTAATGGCCAATAATGCAGACACAAATTCTCCGGTTGTTCGATTGTTTGTCTCTATCGTATGTACAAATGTATGTTGGTATTTAGAGGTAATCATGCATTCATTATGTTCAAACGTACCACGCCAATAGTGTTATTGTCCAATTAGTGTCCAATCATGTCTTCAAAACTACAAAAATCTTTAAAAACAAAAATTACGAAAATTTCTTGGAACGTTGAGGATGATGATTTGAAAGCTGTATATTGGCAGGAAATACCATATTTGGAATACAATTTTCCTTCGAAATGTTATGTTAATGGTAATTTAATTTTGTGTGCAGCATATCATTCCGCATGATCCGCAGTTTTTGGACAAGTGGGTTGATGAGTTCCTTTCACTTTGTAGGTGTTATTGCTCGCGTTTTGTTTATGTCCGTAATGCTGGCGACTATACGGTGGTGCTCCAGTCATCATATTTCACAGAACTGATACTATGTAATTTTTTCTCAAAACTGAGGAGGTACATGAGAGTCGAAGCTATTAATGCGAATATAAAATCGGAATCGGAAAAGTGGGCGCAAAACTCGTTTTTTTAATAAAAATCATACGCATTGAAAAATATTCCGGAGATATATTAAAATTTATAAAATTTATTTTACCGACATCTAATAAAAAATTTCCTAATTGTAATTTAAATTCCAATATTATTAATTTTATTTTCTAACCTTGAATTTTATAACCCACTTTTGAAAATTTTTCTTTTTACAATTTTTCCCTTTTTTCCATTAGAATTTCCATTAACAAGCAAACCTTGTGTGGCAACGTTACATCTATCGTCTGCCGAATGCGTCATTTTTGTACGTGTAATGGAGAGTCAATTGATGTGACGACATCCGTTAATGATTTTCCGATGAACTAATGTCCGAATGGCGCCATATGGTTGCCATTAAAGCTTCTTCGTGGCAATGTACGTCCGCCATCAAGTTAAGTTAATCGGTTTTTTTATTCTAACTAAATTTTAGGTTTGAATTGGTTTTTGTTCCATAATCGGCGAGAGGTTAACGATCACAGGCGAGGTACACACGATACAAAATGACTATTGATATGCAAATCGAAACGTTTGTAAGAGTGTGGGTGAAATAATAACTAAAATCGATAGAAGTTTTGAAGTTTAGTTTTTTTGTTGTTTTTAAATAAGTAAAAAATGTGTCAAAGTTGTAGTCGTTCTTCCTAGGGTCTTTCTAAAGGTCGCAGCAGAACAAAGTCTTGGGATATTTTTTTTCGATATTTGCCATGTAAGAACGTCCAATGGGATGTTTGAGATATTTAAATCATTAAAAACAATAATTATATTCTACACAACAATGTTATAAGGGCATTATTTTCAAATTTTTTTCTAAACATTGCAAACCTTAATATTTTTAGATTTATCGCATTTATTGTCTATATATAAGTCCATAATCTCTGGTACCTCCTGCAAAAACTGTCACCAACTCGACACTAGACAGTAATCCCGCAGACCTCCGCACACCCATTGACAAGTTTTATACCCTACATAATTATGTGGTAAAAGTATAATATAGCTTTGTGTGGCCCGAAGAGTTTGTAACATCAGGAAATGGATCAAGACCAACCCTTTGTATATCAGCAATCATTTATTTACTAGCTAAGACGATCAGTCTGTATAATTTGTAAACAAAGTACAGATCGCAGTTATGAACCAATCGCCACGAATTTTCACATGTAGGTTTTGTTGTTCGTATTGACCGGTTAATTTCCCACTGAGAACCAAGAAATATTTTTTTCTCGCGTTATCCTACACCATCGTTAGCTATTGAATAGTTCTACGTCTTTTAAGGATTTTTAAAGGGAAATTCGTTCACAAATTGAGAGCTTTTCCGTTTTCATACTATTTTCTATAAAATTCATGCTAAGAACCATTGCAAATTAATGTGATGAATAAATAAAAATTGAGTGATTTAATTCTTAAAAGTTACCGAATTTGAACCACTAGGATTAAAAAATCTCATCATCATATTGTTTTACTATGCAAAAACCCAAAAAAATGACAGCAAAATTGGTTAAAAGACTTGTCCATAATTTCCAACATACTGAAATTTTTATTGTATCGTTTTTTTGAGGGCTACACTGAAAAGTGGTTCAATATTGATAATTTTTGATACCGATATTTAATACCTAATGAGAACCCAAAATATCAAATAACAGCCAATTCGGTTCAAAACGTGTTCAAAATAGAGAAAATTTGGAGGTACCGTTATATGGGGGATATGCCTACACGTCGACTGATATAGCTCTAGCACTTCTGTGCAATTTTTTGGACAGCTAGCTCAGTTTCTGAAGATGTTGGAGTGAATACAACAGACTGATGGATATGGCTAGGTCGTCTTAGAATTTTACACTGATCAAGAATATATGTACTTCATGGGGTAAGAAACGATTCTTTGGAAAAAACAAACATACAACGAGGGAGGGTGCAAAATGGGTAAAAATATGCAGAAGCCAACAATTTTTTTGACTTTTGCTAATTTATGACTGGGTGGCGTAGGGGATGATAGATAGTCCAGACTTATCTTGGTCCCTCTTTCATCTCAATTGTGGACACTGACCTCCCCGCGGTGCCACCTGGGGAGCTATTCTCATCACCCGATGAAATAGTGAGCTAATATGTGCCGCGAGTTCACCCATAAGAACAATAAAAAATGGGCTGAGGCGTCGGGTTAGTTTACCACTCCCGGAAAACCCAATCTACTATGAAAAAGCTAAGAAAAAGAAAACCAAACCCCCCCTAATGTTGACGACCCCCGCAAACGTATAAAGGACCACGATCTGCGAATCTGCACTTGGAATGTGCGCACGTTGTACAGAACAGGCGCAGTGTTCGCTTTGGCGGATGTACTCAAGAAGTACAAAGCCGATATTATTGCCTTACAGGAAATGCGAAAGGGACAGGCGTAAATAAATCAGACGATTACGCCCTGTATTATAGCTGCAATGAAACGAGACATGAATTTGACTGTGGATTTATGTTTAACAGGAGAATAAAAGACCTTGTCTCCAGATTCACTCCAATAGACGAGCGAATTGCCATAATACGTATAAAAGCGAAGTTCTTCTACATCAGTCTCATTTGCGCCCATGCTCCGACCGAAGATAAAGATGAACAGACCAAAGACATATTTTACGAGCGCCTAGAAACAGCATATGACCGTTGCCCTGGCCATGACATTAAAATTCTGCTAGAAGATTTTAATGCAAAAATCGGAAGGGAAAATATCTTTGGCCCCACCGTCGGAAAATTCAGCCTTCATGAAGAAACATCCGACAACGGCATGAGGTTGATTGACTTCGCGGCAGCAAAAAACATGGTAGTTACCAGCACCAGATTCAAGCATCTCGATATACACAAGGCCACCTCTCCTGATCAAGCAACGAGAAATCAAATTGATCATGTTGTGGTAGACGGAAGGCATTCATCCAGTGTTGTGGACGTTCGATCGATCCGAGGAGCGAATATCGATTTGGACCATTACCTTGTGGCAGCCAAGGTACGCACCCGTCTTAATGTAGCAGCAAAGGTGCGATCTAACACAACACGGAAACTCGACGTCGAAAAGCTGCAAACACAACAGGTAGCCGAGGCTTACTCCGCTAAACTTACCCATCTGCTTGAAGAAAGCACTTCTTGTCCCGATAATAGTATAAAAGCACAATGGCAAAGAATTGCCCACTCCCTACAAACTGCAGCAAAAAGAACAATTGGGTACCAAAAGTCACCACCAAGAAACCCATGGTACGATCAGGAGTGTCGTAATGCTACTGATGTGAAAAACGCAACGTATAGGGCAACCCTGCAGACAGTAGCAACACGTAACGTGATGGAGAATTATCGGGAGAAAAGGAGAGAGGAGAAACGTGTTTTCAGAAAAAAGAAGAAAGAACAAGAAAAACGTGAGCGTGAGCAAATCGAGATGTACAGGAGTCAGAATGAAGTCCGGAAATTTTACCAACGAGTAAAACACCAAACCGAAGGCTTTGGTGCAGGCACATCCTCCTGTAGAGATGAAGAAGGAAACCTGGTGACAGATACAGACAGCGTGTTGAGGATATGGAAGGAACATTTCGAAAAGCTTCTAGTATCAAATAGTGGCGATGAAGAAGATACCCCAGAACCAATAAGAGATGATGGTATAGAGTGTATACCACCTAGCCAAGATGAGGTCATAAAATCAATTAATCGGCTCAAGAACAACAAAGCAGCAGGAGCCGATGGGTTACCAGCCGAACTATTCAAGTCTGGTGGCCAGATGCTGGTCAGGAGCATGCACCTCAGCATCCTGTGTCCCGTGCGCAAAAAAGGAGACAAGACGATATGTGCCAACTATAGAGGAATAAGTCTCCTTCCCATCGCATATAAAGTGCTATCCAGTGTGCTGTGTGAACGATTGAAGCCAATGGTCAATGACATCATCGGACCATACCAATGTGGCTTCAGACCTGGCAAATCCACCATTGACCAGATTTTCACCACGAAAAACACATTGACACATACCACCTATTTGTCGACTATAAAGCCGCATTCGACAGCCCTATCCGTTCAGAGGTGTTTAAAGCCATGTATGTGTTCGGCATTCCTGCAAAATTAATACGGCTATGCAGGATAACTTTAAGTGGAACAAGGTCAGCAGTTAAAGTAGGAAAGGACCTATCGGAGCCCTTCAATACCGAACGAGGATTCAGACAAGGTGACAGTTTGTCGTGTGATCTTTTTAACATCCTACTGGAAAAGGTCATACGAGACGCAAAGGTGAACAGAAATGGCACTCTGTACACCAAACAACACATGTTACTCGCCTACGACGATGACATCGATATAATGGGTCGAACATTGCGAGCGGTAACAGCCACCTTTGAACAAATTGAAAAGGAGTCTGCCAAAGTGGGTCTGGCAGTAAACGGCGAGAAGACCAAGCTGATGGTATCAACGCGCAAGACGTCCAGTAGACTCGGACCAACTGTGGAACTTGAGAACTATAGCTTCGAGGTAGTTAAAGACTTTATATACCTTGGTACCGCCATAAATAAAACAAATGACATCAGTTTGTCAGAAACGGATTTGGTCCAAAGAACCATGGAGTATAAAACCAATATTTCGATGAGGCATATTTTTGCCGTAGCAATGCATATATACCCTCATTAGCCGTAAGGCGGAGGTTATAATAAAAACATTTTTTCTTAATCTATGCATCAAAACTTCCAAAACTTCCTACATAACCCCATCCTACACAACATCTTTATTCCAAATTTAAGGATTCCGGCTCTATCGGTTCACCTAAATCCAAATTGTATCAAAATTAGTACCATTTAGTAGCCATTTAGTACAATGTTCCAAAACTACATCCATACCCCAATCCTACTCTCTAACAGTAATCTTAATTCCAAATTTCAGGATTCCAGCTCTATAGGTCCAACCAAAATTAAAACTGTACCAAATTTAGTACTATTTAGTAGACATAAGTACGAATTTCCAAAACTACCTACATTCAATTCAATTCTACAATGAAGTAGAAATCTTAAATTTCAGTGTTCCAGCAAATATTATACTATTCGGTACACACATAATTACCAAAACAACCAATAGCAATTCTATTTCTCAATTTCAGGATTTCAGACCTATCGGTTCCCCCAAATCAAAATTTTAACAAATTTATACGAATTTCCCAAAAAATGTTACATATCTCAACTCCAAATTTCAGAATTTCAGTTTTATCGGTTCAAACAAAATTCAAATTGTACCAAATTTAGTATCATTTAGTAAAGATAAGTAGGAATATCCAAATCTTCCTACATACCCTCAATCCAACACCTTATCTTTATTCCAATTTTATAGTATTCCAGCTCTATAGATTCACCTAAATCTAAATTGTATCAAATTTACTACCATTTAGTATCCACAAGTACAACTTTCCAAAACTATATACATACCTCAATCCTACACTCCAATAGTAATCTTAATTTTAAAATTCAGGATTCCAGCTTTATCGGTTCACTCAAAATTAAAATTGTACGAAATTTAGAACCATTTTGTATTTTCTTAAACAGAAGTACAAATTTACAAAACTACCTACATATCGCAATCCTACACTCGGACGATAGTGTTTATTTTAAATTTCAGCATACCTCCTCCATTCGTGCTTCAAAATTCAACTTGTACCAAATTTAGTACTGTTTAGTACTTTTCGTATACATAAGTACACACTTCCAAAATCACCTCCTTATACCAACCTAACTTATCAACCTTGATTCGCATTCAAAATTTCAAGTGTTTAGCTCTGTCCGTTCACATGCTACGGTTCGCCAAATATAAATGATATCATATTTTGTAGTTTTTAGCACTTTTTGTGCCGTTCTAGTTCGAATTTCAAAAAACCCATTCTTAGCTGACACCTTCGGACAAAGCCGATATGTTTCCTATTGTCCCTAAAAATATCTGTTGTAATATTCAAATATCTTCCCAAAGATATGTTTCCACTTACAAACAGTTTTCCTTCAGTTCCTTAAACATTAGTTGTTGTTGTAATAATTGAGTCTCCCCAAAAAGGTGAACAACAGCAAACGACCTTTCTATACAACAACAACAACAAAAGAAGAAAAATAAACAAAAATTGAATTCGAATTTGAAATTGAAACTGCTGTTGTTGTTGTTGAAAAAACTGGTCTCTAAAAACGTTTATAAAAAGGTTTTTGCTGTTGTTGTTGTAATTGTTTATTTTTTTGTCGGAATATTACAACAAAATTCCGGTTTTATATTTTCATAAAAAAGTAATAAAATCTAATTTATTTAGACACCACCACCAAAAAACTAAAACTATCAGCTCTGTATGGGAGTGTGCGTGTAATTGTATTGGACTTAATAGAAAAAAAACTGTAAAAATCTATGCATGTGCGTGTGTGTAAGTGTGTAAATGTAACTATGACAAGGGAATTTTTTTTATTCAATTGACAATTGAAAGGCCGGTCCAACATGTTGGGAATACAAAACACCATCACCGAATGTCGAGATACGAATAATTCTGATTCAATGATTTCAATGATGGCGCATAGAAAGACCAAGAATATGCTTATGTGCTGAAGAGGAGGGGAGAGAGAGGTCTATCTAACATGTTTTGGATTTTATTAAGAACACGCGTAAATAAAATTCAATTTGGTAAGTGGTCATAATCTCTGATCTTGTGTTGTAAATTTTTGTAGTAAATGCTGAAGAAGAGGATGTACGAAATTTGCTAAGTTCTTGATATATTCGTTCGATTTTTTTCCAAATATTGAAACTCTTAGTCAAATATTGGAAAATTAAAAACAGACACTGCTTACGAAGTTATGGCTATGGAAAGGAATATTTAAAATATGAAATTACATCCTTTGTCTGGGTTTATACTAGAGGTGTGCAAAAAAAAAAAAAAATACTCGGAGAATAAATGAGAGACCGCCATATGAAATGACTTACTAAAAGAGAACGCAGAGAACGAGCTTATTGATACATGTAAACAAGGGCACATGTTCCCATGCTTGCCCTTCTTTAAGAAACTCTGCTGAGTTCTTAGCATCTAAAAAAAAGTTCGAAGATGGGCTATATCGTTCCACGTTTAGGTATAGCTCTCATATAAGGGTACCCCGAAATGTTCAATATTTTGGGGTTCTTGAGCGCATTTTTCACCCGAATTCGCTGAAATTTAGTACATTGGGTTCTTGTTGGGTACCAATTTTTTCACTAAAAATTATAAATATAGGTCCACTCTTTCTGGTAGCCTCGATATAACGGTACTCCCAATTTTTGGTATTTTGGGAGTTCTTGAGCACCTTTTTTAACCGAATTCGCTCTAATTTAGTACTTTGACTTTTCATTAGGTACCAAATCTCTCCACTAAAATTTATATATATATATATATATATATAGCTCCACTTTTTTGGACAGCATTCATATAACGGTAGACCCTTTTTCGGTATTTTGGAGTTTTTGAGAGCGTTTTTCAAACGAATTTACTGTAATTTGGAGCTTTAGGTTCTTATTGGGAACTGAATCTCTTCACTAAAAATTGTAATGTAGGTTCAATTTTTTCGATAGGCCCCATGTAACGGTACCCCGGAATTGTTGGTATATTGAGGGTTTTAAGCGCCTTTTCAATCGAATTCACTGTAAGTTGGTATTTTGTAGTCGTATATGGTAACATATATATCTTCCAAAAATTAATAATATTCGCCCCTTTTAGAGGTAACCCCCATAGCCGGATTCTACCATTATAGGAATATATTCTGTACTCGAAATTGTCAGTTTATACCCTACAAAGTATGGAATTATAAAACGATTTAGCCATCTGTTGTAATCATTCTACCCTTGGAGGATATCGAAATAAAAATACTAGAACGTCAGGTTCGCGCACTTAGCCACAATATAATTATACCTATTGTTTTTTTTTTCATATTTTGCGTGAAGAAAGGCATTGCGATACAAACTGTTAGGTTCGAAATTCAGCTATTCAGTTGAAAGTCTGATTTTGACAAAAACGTATCGCTTAACTATCGCACATATTGATTCTGACACAGCCACATATCGTGCTTTAAGAGGAGGTTATTGTTTACATAATCGGTCCGAAAGCGTGATTGGACCTTACATCTTCGGAGCATTGTAGTCATATGATAACCGTTTTTTTGCCTTTTAGTGAAGAATAAGATTTGGAGAATATGTGTTTTGACAAGACGGTGCCACACGCCACAAAATGTGTAAATTTAATATGTAAATCTAGTATTTATATCTGTCGTATTTTTTTTACAAAATGTAGATAATATCCGAAAGTGCAGACTATCGTTCCATTCCTTCTGGTAACGGTTTAATGGTTGTAAGGGTTAAAACTTTAATGAAGGCAAATCTAGATTCACTCCGAAAATAGGTTCTATGGATTCACTACCTTAGGTACCTCTTCCACAAATGTGGAATTTTTTCAAGTTTTCAAATTTTCTCACTCCGAAAATCTAGCGTTAAATATAAATGTCTCGGAATGTGCCATCCCAAAACGTAAATATTCGATACAAAAGCGTTGGTAAACATTAATATGATGGTCATATAAAAGATCAACAGATATTTTCAAATCATTAAATATAATATTCAATACGATCTCTTTAACTATCTACAGAATATCGAAATAAAAATCCATAATGGAAACCTTCATTTATTAATGGATATTACTATAACCTTTCAAATACATATATACGATAAACACATAATCTGGTTACAGATGTCTTCAATAGACTCGCTCACCATATCATTAACAACATCATCACATTGCCCGTTGCGGACAGAAGGGAATCTACACATTCGCACTTTACAAGATGAAAACAACAATAACAACAAGTCATGTCAAAACAATAATATTTTCTTTCTATCTCATTCTAACCTCGACTAAACAAATGTTGTGTCTCTCTCACATCATTATTTAAATAAGGAAACTAATAACTGTCATCGGTTGGTAGGGGTGAAGTAGCGATTTTTAACATATGATAACGAGTTACGTGCTCGTTTATCCATTAGTATGCCACGAAATCATTATTTAACAGTACTCTAGAAGAGGTAAACTAAAAAGCACACACACTCATGCACCCATACAGATGACAGAACATTGAACAGATAACAACAAACCATACCATCAGCAAAATCAGTGGAGATACTTTTAACAGCTGATCAGCTGTTATGTGTTTTGGTATCTCTCACAGTGTAGCGGCATTTTATTTTTGTTTACATTTTTCCGCATGCATTTTGTTGTTTTACCAACAAATATTAGATACACTTCTCTCTTTCTCTCACACTTTGTTTCAGCACAACATAACTGTTACACTCTTTCCTGCGCTCTCTCTCTTTTTTTTTAACTTACAGTGTCTTTCATATGACACAATTTTGTGTTCCAATCAGAATTGTTTACAGTGCCAATTGTTTGTTGTATCTGTTAGATACTTTTAACAGTTTAACCTGCTGTTCCACATATTTTTTCATTTGTTTTGTTTTGTTTGAATGTGGGCTATTTAATAAAATACACAGAGTTACCATGCTTCTTCTTCTTCTTTGGATTATTTCAACATGGTAATCTGAGGTAAATTTGAGAAGATTTCTCTTCACAGTTGTTGTTGTTCTTCTTGGTCACAGAAACATAAACATAGACTATTTATTAGTTAGACGAAGAAGATGGAGAAGAGACCTGAACAGAATGTAAACAAATCATCTGTGAGATTAGAAGCATCTAGTGGATGGTTGTTCCCTAATTGGGTTATCTGTTAGTTGAATGCAAGTGTGTGTGTGTGCGGGTATTAGCGAGCTAATACATAATGGACTGTGTCCGAGTTAGCAGTTGTTGTTATTTTACACTTGATTTGATTTCATCTCATTCTTCTTCGTGACCTATATTTTTGTTTATATATAATTTGGTTTAACATAGAAATTGAAGAATTGAAATTATATTTATGTTCTAATTTAATTTTGTTTTACATCATAAATACAGTTTTAATTGAAATGCGCTAAAACTTTATATTTTAATATCGAAGAAATTAAATAGTTTTTAACTCTAAACATATAAAATGATATTCAAAAAATATGTAATGATTGGAAATTAAAATGGTAGATGTATAATTTATATAGGGTAAGATGCATTATTTTTATACCCTAAACCTTATGATGGAGTGTATATTAAATTTGTCATTCAGAGATATATTGTAAACTACTGACGACCAGAAACATTAAATTACTGTCAAAAATATTAATATTAAAGCCTTATATTTTCACATTTATTAGCAATGACGTCTCCCACCACACCAGGAACTATGTTATACTGTCGAGACGTATGATGTAAGGAATAGCGTGACCTATACTTATATTAACAATTGTAACAATCGATTGTTGTAAGCCATAATGCGAAATATAAATATCAGCATTTTTAATGTTTTTTTTTTCCAAAATCTTAAAACCCCAAATCGTGATCCGATATTGATAACGCGTGGTAGGTTGCAATATTTGTATAAAATCTTCAAAGTATTGAAATTTAGAGGGAAAAGTTATGTGTGGGGCTATATCTAAGAGTGATCAATATTGATTACATCGTGTAGGAATTACCTAAAAATTGTGGCTATGCCTAATTGAGGGCCGATATAAATCATTTTCGTTTTGTATCACACTACCTCCCATCCTTCCTAAATATTAAATCGGTACGAATTTTATATAGGGGCTAGGCCTAAATGCCGACCGATATAGTTCATTCTCCATATTCCCTGAAGGTAGAATGATTACAACAGTGTCTAAATCTTCTTAGAATTCCATACTTTGTAGAGTATAAATTGACAATTTCGAGTACAGAACACCAATCCGAAAAAGTGGACCTATATTTATAATTTTTAGTGGAGATATTTGGTAGCCAATAATAACGCAAAATGTCAAATTACAGCGAATTCGGTTAAAAACGCTCAAAATCCCCAAAATATCAAAAATTGGGAGGTACCGTTATATAGGGGCTATCGGAGAAAGTGGACCTATATTTATTTTCAGTGGAGAGATTTAGTACACAATATGAAACGATAGTTCAAAATTACAGCGGTATAAAAACGGTCTCAAAACTTCCATATTACCGAAGAAGAGGGGTACCGTTATATGGGGGCAATCCGAAAAAGTGAAACTATCTTTATAATTTTTAATGGAGAAGATGGGTAATAAGAATGCAGATTGCCAAATTTCAGCTAAATCGGTTGAAAACGCGCTTAAGGACCTCAGAATACCAAAAATTGGTAGGTACCGTTATATGGGGGCTACCAGAAAAAGTGGACCTATATTTATAATTTAAGGTTGAGAAATATGGTAACCAATGTAACAAATTTCAGAGAATTCGGTTGAAAACGGGCTTAAGGACCACAAAATACCGATAAATGGGACATTACCCAAAAAAGTGAACCAATCTTTATAATTTTTAGCGGAGATATTTAGTAGGCAATAAAAACCCATTGTACGAAATTTCAGCGATTTCGGTTGAAAATTGGTCTCAATAACCCCAAAAATTCGAAAATTGGGTGTACCAAATTGGGTGTACCCAAGAAAAAGTGGACCGATATTTATAATTTTTAGTGGAAATATTTTGCACCCAATAAGAACCCATTGTACGAAATTTCAGCGAATTCATGGAAAAGTGTGCTCAAGAACCCCCAAATAAGTCAAAAATTGGAGGGTACCCATATATGGGGGCTACGCCTAAACGTGGACCGATATAGCTCATTTTCAAACTTGACTTGCCTACAGACAAACGACAACTATATGCAAAATTTTGGCGATCTATCTCAATTCATTTAGAGGCTAGTGTGATTACAACAGACAGACGATCATGCATAAATTGTCATAGATCAAGAATATATACTTTATAGGGTTTTCGATGAGTCACAAACGGAAAAATAAACTTATTATACTCTCCATACTTTCGTTGATAGTATAAAAAAACTAATCAAACATCAAAAAAAATTAAAACGGCGTAGTTCCGTATATCAGTGTCGAATCCTACCATGAAATGATTAATAGCTTCTCGATAAATACACATAGATACGTAGTTATATACATTTAGTTCATAATATTGTAAATAAGATTGTGTATAGAACATAATTCGATACACAATAGGATGCATTGCCGATTAATGAAAGAATCTCTGCTTGATATCGACATGCCTTCACCTGTTCCAAAATCCACATTCTATGCCAAGTCATTTCGTTTAACAGCAATGGCGGATCTATGGAGATAATTGATAATTATGTTTTGTTAATTAGCTTTAATGTTGTTGCTCTTTTGTTGTTATTGCTGCTCTTTACTTCTAATATCACTTTGACATTTCAAGTTTGGCGGTTTCTATCAAAATTTTCCTTTTGTGGCATTTTGATTAATTGCCTCTAATTAAATGTGGGAAAGTTGTAGTAATAATGGTCAGTGAAATGGGTGCGTGTGTGTGAGTGAGTGTTTGAATGTGTCTGCATAGAAGTGATATGTGGTCACGGTGGTTTATTTTGAAAATTGATATCAATTTTGAGAAGTTTAATTAGAAAATGTTAATTTGTTTGGTGGTCAGTTAAATGTTTACATTACTGGGATCTCTTTGTGTTAGTGTGTGTGTGTGTGCGTGCTGTTTTTTGTCGATTAACTTATCGCGGTTTAACATTTTCACACAAATGCATATTTGCATTGAAATATTATAATTGATATAAGAATGAAAGAAAAAATATGAAATTTTAGATGTAACATAAAACTTATGATATAATATTTTACGGAGTTTAGAAACTAAGAAATTATATACAAACAGAGACCACAGGTCTTTATAAAGACCAATTGGTCTGTGTGGAGACCACTGTTCTCAATGGTTCTTAATACGCTCGCAATCCTACTATACGAGATATAGAATGTCCTTTATTTATGTTTTTTTTTCATAATTACATTAAATAATGAGATTTCAAATTACTATTCGCGATTTTGCCCAACATAGATAATTTACAGCATTAATGGGCCTCACCTTGTCCTACATTCGGTTGCAAATAAAGGGTGTCCTTTAAATTAATGAATCTTTCAATCCGAAAATGATTTAATATATTGTGTTAAGGGCTCACATCAACCTTGAATTATAACTATGTATATATGGTACATACATATGCATGTCATACATAGATATCACACATAAACGTATGTACATACTATATAAATAAATTTTTTATATATATAGATATTTAATGTTTTGTTGCTTTTAATGTTGTGGCAGAAAGTACAAACGGAAATTTAGGTTTCTGGGTCACCATCTTAAATGCAACTGCAAAACTCTGAACTGCAGGCCGCCGCAAGCCCCCATACCACAACAAGAGTGGACCTTAATTATGGTTCGGTTTCAATGCTATTTTATGCTCAACTCAATGACGTTGTATTGTTCCAGTTGTTCGTACATACATACATGCATATGTATGTACGTGTGCATGTACATTCGTTGTTTCATTCGTTACTGACTACTGCAATTGGGGCTATGAAAATCGCACATAGAATCCTTGGCCTACATAGTGGAATGCCATAAAGGACCTTCAATTCGACAAAAAAGAGAAAAAAACAAACGAAACTGGGTTAAGATGCAAGCATAGACGCATAGAAAAAAAAAATCACTAAATTTTCATAGAAACCTTGAACAAATACGGTACAAGAAAAAACATCAGCGAAACCGAAACAAATACACAATCAGAAAAGACAAATTGCAAACTTGGATATGTGCACACGTGAATGTACATTTGTAAATATTTGTTTTATATGTGTATTTGTGTACTTTTTTGTAATTAACTAATTGATACGTTTGTATATCTGATTAATGCAGTTCTAACATAATTTACGGTATTAATGTACAAGAAAGTTACCGATTTTGGAAATTGTACGTAAAAATGCGTACCAAATAAATTTAGAAATACTTCCAAAAATGGTACAAATTAAAAAAATGTAGGAAAAGTACTAATCTGCTTTAAATTGGTCACATTTAGCATTGAGTGTCTATAGGAACTGAACTTTGGATTGTTGTCAATTGTGATTTCGGGGATTTTTGATGAAAAGCAAGTTAAGTTGGATTAAATAGATGGTGGTTTACTGCCACATTTCCATAGCAAGAAATACACTTGAAACTCAATGCAGAGACTGCGGCTTTTCTGCAGAAAGACCATCATCTTCCTGGTAAAAACTCATATCTCCTTCTTGCCCGGATTAACATTATTGCCTCGCCCCTTCAGCCTTTATGCATAAGAAGTTAGAATTTTTTCACTTAGATGCATAACATACAGGTTCGTTATATTCGTTAAGAAACTAATATTAATAATAGTGACACACAGGAGTGGTGACAGAATCCCTCCTTTGCCCTTTGTCCTTTGCCCTACTTTGTCCCTGATAGATATGTCTTGTGGTATACCGGTGAAGTGTATTTTCTTGTCGAAACTGTCGGCAGTATTGTGTACTACCTTGTGTAAAGCGGTTTCCATGCATATTGTTTAAATTTAGCGTATCACTTACCGTTCTATGGTTTTGAGTAGAAATGAAGATAGGCTTATTGGCTTGTAAGACTTTGGTGTTGCGTAGTTTGTTTTTTTTTCGGGCTTTATAAAGACTACTCTGGCTATCTCCCAAGCTTTCGAACATGTGTTCTTTCCTGAACTCACTACCCCAATCTCTGACTGTTGCCTCTTGTAGTTCAGGAAAGTATATTTTCTTACAAATTAGAGTTTGATTGTCTCTTCTATGAAGGCGATTTTCTCAGCAACTCCATGCTCTTTGAGATCTCAAATTGTGTCAGTAGACCATCTCCCTTGAACTCGCAGCTGTCCAGATCGATTGGGCCCTATTTGCAGCAAGGTATCCATGATATTGTTACTGACTGCATCCATCATCTACTTATGGGTCTCCTTTTTTAGTTTATCGGTCGGACTATTCTCGACGATCACTGCATAGTATCGATTTATTTATATCAATTTAAAGAGCAACAACTCCTCTTCGATATAACATCATCTTCTCACGAGAAAATATATACGCCATAGAATGCAAGTTTTGTAATTTTTCACACAAAAGTCCTGGTTCATTTAACCCGCTAAAAATGCGGGTTGGCTAAATCCTCTTCTCTATGTAAAATATCGGGATGTTCGGGTCATAATTGCGGCATCTGAAGCGACCAGAAAAAGTTTTTGTTGCATTTCTTCCTCGGTCGAAACCGGTTCTACATGCAAAATTTCGTGGCAATTCGTCCATAACTGTGGTCTATATTGTGTTTACAAATTATAATGGACAAACGGGCGGACACACATGTCTAGATCTACTCAGCTAGTCGGGATATGATCGGTATACTAAAAAGTGGGTCTAGTGGACTTGTGACCGATATTTCGTGGCGTTACAAACTCTTGGAGCCACACAAAGCTATTATAACCTGACAACATATAATAACCGTAATTGTAATTGTTCTTGTAAAAGTTATATTTTCTTTTCGAAAATATTCCGGCCCAACCGAATAAACAGCCATTGTTGTTTATTTAAATTAAAATTGTAAAATGTTGTAGTTTTTTTTTAATATAAAACGGAGGTCATTCTAATAATAACAACAACGTAATATTACATTTATTTAAAAATACATAAACAGATCGTGTATACATACACATGTGAATATATTTTCTATATGTAAAAATATAAAATAAAAAAATCATAAAAGTTTGTTGTCATTGATAAAAATGTATGGTAAAATAAAGACATTTGAGAAATTGGTCAGTTATTCAATCGGCCCTTCTTGAGCATCATTTATTTCCTTTATGTCAATAAGAAAATTTCATAGCAGTGCAGCAACAATTTCTAAACAAAACACAAAAACATACAGAAGAAATGGCGTGAATGGCAACACCCTACCTACCAACCTCTCCTTCGCAATTAAGTCATCATAATAACATTATCTCAATAACACTCACACACGAAAATACTTCGCTCCCTCTCTCACATTGTGAAGAAAAGAACAGAAACAAAACAGGAAATCCAAACGACAACAGAAAACAGCTGATGGGTGGAAAGAAAACAAACGTCGTTAATGAACATTGTTGATATGCGAAGAGGGGGGCGTTCATAGGCGATACTTGGAAGCAAAGAGCACGAGAATTTATCTCAGAGATACTGAGTACGAGTGTGCGTGCGAGTGTGTGTTTGTTTTTATTTTACTGTTAACTGAGAAGGCGCTCAGTGCACTGAGCATCGATGCGAGTGTATCTGTTGGATACCGGCCGGTGTTTATGGGAGATTTGTTTACATTTGCAAGATGTTGACAAGCAAATGAATGCCCTCGTCATCGTCGTCATAGCCGTTGACATATGCGTGTGAGCGGGTGAGCACGTGTGCGTGTGTGTATCTATACATGGCTGTGTTGCATGACGTCCCACGAAACAGCTGTTTTGGCAACATTGTCGCATTGGCCACTAAGTAAAAAAAAAGAAAAACAAAAACCTCAGAGAACATTGAAATGTAGGTTGCCCTGACAGATGAGGGAGATTCAAACGGACAACATAGCGGAGAGCAATTGTGTGAAAACAACACACTCACACAGAGAGCGAAAGAAAGACAGAGTATAGGAAATGAATGTTATGATGAAAACGTAATAAAAACAAAAGACGTAATAAAAACTGTTATAGATACAAAATGTATCGCCAGAAAACACAACATAAACAAGATAGTTTTTAAAGAGGGAAAATAAATAAATAATTAAAACAAAAAAATAAATAATTTATTGTGAGAGTGATTTATTTCCATACAAAAAAAGAAGAAGAAAAAATAGTAATTGTTAAAGAATTCTTTGCTAGCTTCTTGAGATTGGATTGAAATACATATTTGATTTGTTTACCTTTGGTATCACGTTTTTGTTTTGGGCCTCAATGTGTCCGTGTGTGTGCGTGTTCTTTGGAAGTGCATTTGTATGGATCTTGGTAAAGTTGTTGCTTTGCCTGGCTGTTTGTTGATGACAACGTCATAACACCGTACCGCACCGCTTTACGTTTCGATTTTCTTTTCAACTTTCATTTCTCTTTTGTTTTGATTTTTCGAGAAAACAACAACGAAACACACCAGCCACAATAAAAAAATAAATAAATAAAAAACTCGTATAAAAAAAGAAAATACAAAACAACAACAACAAAATCATAACAAACAGCCACAAAGGCGAGCTGAGTGACTACCAGCACACAACATCGCGCGCACTCACAGCAACAACAAGAAAAACAAGCCAACAAAGTCGTGTGAGCTGTGAGCGAGCTAGCTGGCGGCCGGACAGACATATAGCTATTCAGACAGTCAAGCCCAAAACGAAACAAATAATCAAGCAGCAAACAAGCAAGCAAGAAACTAAACCGTCCGCTCACATATACACACACGAACGCCGAATGTGAGCTGGCTGGCTGTCGGGCAGAAGCAGAAGCATAATCAAATACACACAAAACAACAAAGCGTATTTACGAAAAATCAGTCGTTGATAGCCAACTCTCGTGTTCAGACGATAAGCGCTTTTTTGGAGAAGAGAGCACCCCCACAAATACACAGTGAACATACCAACCCGACCGTGCCACAACAACAACAGCAATAAACGCAGCAGAACGTAATGCAATCGATTCCATGTCGATGATACGACGTAGCCGAATTATCGTATAACGTATGCACTTCAAACGTCATTTGAAGGCTCAGCAGCAGCAGCAACAACAACAGCATTGAAAGAAACAACCAACCCCACGCACCACCACCGCAACGTATTCCAACGTTCGGTCGATCGTCATCAGTGCTCGCTCGGTGAAGAAGAAACCCAACCCGCATAATAAAAAAAAATATCTAAAAAAAAACTCTCACACAAAAAAATAGGAAAATAAGAACTTCCAAAGAATTATTTTTTGTTAAAGAAATATTTTGTGAATTAAAAAATTATTGTTTTATATAAAAGTGCATTTGTTATAAATATTTCCTGTAACTGAATTTAAATAAAAGAAACAAAATAATAATAATACAGCAGTGTTTCAACACACAGCAGAGAAACAATTAAAATACATTTGAAATAAACCGCATTTTTATTCTTAACTGTGGAGTGGAGGTCCAATCCCTGCCCGCCCTCCGCTTTAGACAAACTGTTTAACCAAAATAGCTCAGTGACAAGTGGATTATGCTTAGGCCCGACCACAAAGCCAAACGTCATCATCATCTGTTAACCCCTTACGAACGGCATGTAGCCAAGCCAATAGCAGGTCCCCATGCCCCAGTCAGTGAGAAACGACAATTCAATAGCATTCGACATAGTGTCATAGCGTCCAGTGTTTTCGGCAAGTTTCAAGTCCAGCTCGCCACCAATCCGAAGATATTCAAACAACGCATTTCGAAATTCCAAATCTATTATCAAGAAAATATTCTTCGAAAATCATCAGTGTTTCCAATAAAAATACACACGTTTAATAGTCACACGACAACGTCGACAAATCGTTCAGACAACCATCATCAGATCAAGTCGAAACGTAAAGTGATGATCATAATTTAACAGAGGTGAAGAAGAAGAAGAAGAAGTAAAAGAAAAACAAAAAATTAATGAGAAAAAAACTATCAAAAATTAAAAAAAGAAAATATTAAATGTATAAAAAAATATATTATGAAAAACAACAAAAAATACGTAAATTTCATTAAAGGTGTGCTGATAAGATATTGAGCTAAGAAGAGAGCGGCGAGAGAGAGAAAAAAGTGAATTTGAAAATAATAATATTAAGAATATCTAATGAAGCTTGATAATCGATGCAAGTAATGAAAAGAAAAAAACAATAACAACTAAATAATAATAACAATAACAATAACCGGTTCATAAAAAAATAGTGGCAAATCTCCGTTTATAAAAATCTGGCAACATTAATTTTTTTTCAAAAAATTGTTTAAAATATTATTGTTCAAAAAAATTTAAAAAGTACAACCTTCCTTTCGTTTCATTACACACTCAACATTAATATGTTAATAACAGCTGTTAAGTTTTCATAACCTCAAAATATAACATAAATAGTGCTGTAATGTTAAGTGAAATAAAATACAAAAATTGTTTTGGAAAATAGATACAGAAAAAAATTTGCAAAAACAAAAAATAAAAAAATTGGAAAATATAAAAAAAATAAATATTTGAAATTGAATAATAATAAAAAATCTAAATTAAATTACAACAAAAAAGTAAATAAATAAAAATAATTATTAAATAATATTAAAAATTAAATTTTAAATAAAAAATAAAACTTTACAAAAAAGTAAAATAAAAACCAAGTGCAATAAAAGTTATAAAAAAAATAACAAAAAAACCATGAATATACCGCGACAAGTTTTTAATGCCAATAAATTTAAATTGAGAACAAAAATATGATACAAAAGTCATTATCAAAAAAATTCAATTTCTAAAAATCTATTTAAAAAAATTCGGTTCTCTTTACTAAAAAGTTAAATAATATTACAAAATATTTTTCGTTCTTCCCTATATCATTTATCTTTTGGCTATAAAAAAAACGTGTGCAACAAGTTTCTGCCACAAAGTTTATTTTTGAAATATCAAGAAAAAACACCACAAAAAAGTCTTCCATTTTCTTCGTGTCTTCGTTTACGTTTTACACCTTTTCTTTATAACAAAAACAAAAAAAATCAAATAATCAAAAATGTCTACCGGACGCCGTTTAGCCAAACGCTCAATTATTGGCACCAAAGTTTGTGCCCCCGGTCCCGATGGTCTCTGGTATTCAGGTGTTATACAAGATGTCAAAACACCACCCACCGCCACCGTTACCAGTGCCAATGCCAAAACCGCCGCGACCACCGATAGTGCCAACGAAACCAAATATATTGTCCGTTTCGATTTCAAAACCCAAGATAACGTCGTGGCCTCAACATCGGCCGAGGCTCGTCGTCATGCCGCCAGTGTTCATAATAGTCCAGCTCAAACATTACGCCGTAATGCCATGATTAAAGAATTTCGCGAAACTGATCTCATTGGTCCCGGATTTCGTTCGATTTTGGGCGTAAAGCTACAACCGGGCCAACGTGTATATTTAACGTATAATGGTCGTGAGACATCAGGAGATGTGGTACAACATGATTCCGGCAGAGATGAAGTATTGGTGAAAATCACAACAATTGGTAGTGAGGTAAGTTCAAGCGGGTTATTATGAAGAAGTACGGGAAGGTTTTAGAATAAAAATTTCCTAACATTTGGGGCTAAAATTTTATACACAAATTGGTATACTCAATAAGTTCATAATTTTTCAAAAAATCAGCGACCGTAATTGCAGGACAATTGAAGAGATGTTGTCATGTGAACCAATACCAAATGTAGGTCAGGTGGTGAATCCCCCTGATTACGCCAGCCGCTGCATTTCTGTAGCTCTCGGTGGCGGCTGTTTCCGATTTCAAGAAGGATTTGAAGGCAGATAGACACCTATTTTGAATTACGTTGACTATACGCCTCGATAAGAATTTAGAACATTACCCGGGCATTGGTAGTGCCGGAATGGAATGTATTTGTCTAAGAAGAAACTTTTCACTATTGTATCTGTAGCCGTTTATGGCTCCGGAGACCATTTATGGTTGGTGATGATCATGAAATGCCTATTCTATAGGACATTATGCTGATTCTACGCACGTCATTTGGACAGACCATTTGGAAGTAGGTTACCGAAATCTATACCAAAAAATATGAATTGCGATGTCTCTGAGATGCAGTAAATTAGACCATAGGATCTCCTCCATTACATATTGCAGTATATTAGAGCGGAAGAGGATGGAATGTTTTCCGTAGGGGTATCAGTCTGGGACCAATTTTCAACATTTAGTCTCAGCTGCTTCTTCTTGAAAAAATATTCTTTAAAAATCCACGCCTGCTATATACCTTGAAATATTATTTGAAAATATCCACTCCTTCTATAGACCTTGAAAAATATTCTTAAAAAATTCACGGCTCTTGTAGACCTTGAAAAAGTATTCTTAAAAAATTCACGGCTCTTATAGACCTTGAAAAAGTATTCTTTATAAACCCCACGCCTCTTATAGAGCATGAAAAATTATATTCTTAAAAAATATTCTTAAAAATTCATGCCTCCTATAGATCTAAAAAAAAGCTATTCTTCAAAAAATCCATGCCTCCTATAGACCTTAAAAAATATTCTTTAAAAAAGCCACGCCTCTTATAGACCTTGAATATATATTTTTTAAAAAAGTCACGCCTCTTATAGACCTTGAATATATATTCTTTAAAAAAGCCGCGCCTCTTATAGACCTTGAAAATATATTCTTTATAAAATCCACGCCTCCTATAGACCTTGAAAAAATATTCTTTAAAAATCCCCGCCTGTCATACACCTTGAAAAACATTCTTTAAGAAATCCACGCCGTACTAGAAAATATAATCTATAAATAATCTACGCCTGTTTTGGGTCGCTTAAAAAAATTCACATTAAAGTGCTCTATTATTTTCAAGTTTTTTTTATTGTTAGTATCAACTCTTCTTTCGACTCTTTTGACGATCCACCCTACTGCACCATACTACCTGTTTTTGTTGTGCAACGAATTAAATACTAATTGAAAATATATATTTTTAAAATTGTTTTCCTCCATCAAATGCGAGTGAACGGGCCCTACGATTTAGCTTTTAATAATACAAATTTATTTACAGTCGTCTCTGAGTGTTTGATCTCCGTTTTTTTTTTGCATTAGCGGCTTTGCTCACTCTCATAATTTAAAACGCGATTACTCTGCTATGAAAATGCAATGAGTGCAGTGCAGGTTGTTTTGTGTGGGTGGGTGGCTATGCTTGGCGGGTGTATCGATGGGTGTGAGTCGATGTGAGTGTGCACATTTCGTAGGTGGGTGGTTGGTGGCTATTGGCTTCTTGGCATTTTGCATTGCTCTTCGTATTCTCCTCTCATGACACTCGGCTGTGTTTATTATTGTGTGGTGGAGACGATATTCTTGTTGTTGTTTGTGGTTGTGTTGACACAAGTGATGAGAAGTGCAGTTGTTGTATCTGTTTTGTTGTTGCTGTTCTTGGTGATTTTGTTTAAACGTGCAGCCGTTTTTATTTTCTTTCCTTGCTTTGCAATTCGATTTCGTTTAGCCGTTAAATGCTGGCAAACAAAGTCATGGCATTTAGAAAAAGCAAAAAATACTGAAAAAACCGACAACAACAACAGCAAAACGAAAACAAACAAAAGAACACAATAAATGCAGTGCACACACACAAACGCACACACATTGTCTTGGTGATGGTGTAGGGGTATTTTGTTGTATCTATGTCAAGGTTAAAAAGCTTCAGAAAAGTGCAAAAAATCAACAAAAACAACAACAGCGGCAGCAGCAGCAGCAAACTACTACCGCCACCATTATCATCAATAACACTATAATAGCACTCACACACACACGCATAGACACTTTTATCTATGTTTTTGCAGTAAAATGTAGATGCGTTTCTGTACTCACACACACACACACACACACACATTACAGATACTTATGTTTTGGTTGGAGGGGGAGGGTCCCTGCCTACTTTGACTGACATTTAGACTGCACTTCACAATATGGGCTTAATCAATTATGTTCATTGAAATGTCCTCGAATCGAGGTTTCAAAATCGCACTTTGATTGGTGGATGGCATGCACAGAGCACTAATCAATATTGAGAAATAGTAATGTTTTCATTGCCATAATCCTTGAAAGTAATACCAAGGATTATGGATTATATATCAAGAATACAATATAATAAAAAAGTATATATAAAAAGAGTCCTAAGGGTACACCCTTGTAACTCTGTATTCATACCCTGAATTTAGATAAAAAATATTGATATTTTTTAATCATCGCTTCAGTGCACGATTTTCAAATGTCCACCCACCTCATATAATTAAAAAATACTATTTGTAATTTTATTCTGCGAATTAAATTTCAACAACAAAACTCGGCATGCTACGAGCAATGTGAATAGTAGGAGTAAATGAACAATAGGCCACAAATCAGATTGTGTTATTTAACTTAATAATAAATATAGAATTTTCGTAATAATAACAGTATATGTGATTATATGTTTATACAGATTGAATATCGTGTAAATTTACATAAACTATGGAAAATTGTCAGATATTTATTATAGTGTATACTATTAAAACCTTAGTTGCCCATTTTAATTCTACGAGGTTCTCAAAAATAAACCGTTTCATAAAACACTGTTACGAGCCGAACCGGTTACGACGTAGTACTCTTGTTTTCGCCCTGTCAATCTCGGGATGCTTGACAAACTGTTGATTAAAATATCTAGGGCATCTCTTGGAATCCGTCACAGTGTCATCGTTAAATGTGACCGAGGTCCTATCATCCGTCTTTCCAGAGTTCGATAACTACTTAAAAGTTTAATAATACCGGTTCCTATGTTACAATACTATATATACTCTAAACATCTACTGGAGCGAGGCACCTCATCCCGCAGGAATAAATCTAACGATGGAGCTGCAATAATGTTCCGGAATTTCCTTTCTGCTACCCATACATCAGAAGATATGGGAAGTTCTCTGAAGCGATAGTTGATGAATTCTGTGCTAGAGGCTCTGTTTTGTACCTCTGAATCTATGTTTTACGAAGATCCCCCCTTACATGCCTAGCTTCCTTACATTCCTAGTGTTTTTAGAGCCTGGTTCTGATCTTATCGCAAATAGCTGTAACATGCGCGGAAGACTTTTATAGGCTATTTGAATGAGATCTTGGGATTGGAATTGTGGACCCATTGACCTGCATATTCAGAATCGGTCCACTCCTTCTGGTACCTCCCCCACAAAATTGTCTAAATTGGGCAAAAAATTAATTTTATAATATCATGCCAACTATGGACTATCCGATTTAAACCTATTATCTTTACGTAGATCAAGTCCGGAAATGGAACCATTGGTTCGCTCCTTCTGGTACCCCCTCACAAAGGGTCAAAATGTTCAATATTTGTTATTCCAATTTCAGGTGAATGGAATGCCCGATTTGAACCAAACTTTGTACAATCTATTATCTTTACCAAATCTAGATCAAGCACGAAGAAGGGGCCAATTGGTCCACTCCTTCTTGTACCTCCCCCACAATATAAGGCGAATGGAATGTCCTAACTTGAACCTAACTTTGCACAACCTATTATCTTTATCAAGCCTAGACCAAGTCCGAAGATGCGATCCATTGGTCAACTTCTTCTGGTACCTCCGCCCTAAATGGTAAAAATTTCCAATATTTGTAAATATCAATATCAGGCGAATGGAATGGTGGGTTTGAACCAAACTTTGTAAAACTTATTATCATTAATTAGATTAGGTCCGAAGATGTGGTCTATAGGTCCAATCCTTATATAAAGCGAATAATAAAACCTGTGTGTAACTCCGAAGACATCCGCAAACTATAGGCTGAGGGTATATATCTGTCGGCAACACCGACTCTGTCGGCAACACCGACTCCCATTTTTTTACTTGTTTTAAAACAAGTTATGAAAATGATGATTTTTATAGCATCTACTGTAGCGATCGATTTGGGGTATACAAACACATTTTTCATAGAAGAATTACATTTCAAATTTATTTTTCCGAATTATGCAATTTTTTTAACATTTATAACTAATTTGGTCAACAATTATCCATTTAGTTATCTCTACTTAAACTCTGACGCCAACAATCCCAATACAATACATAACCCTCGAGTCTAAAAATACAATCCATACCACATATATTTTCAATATATATTAAAAAAAATTATTTACTTCTGAAACTTCTTCAGTTAATTTTATTATTTATAACATCTGAAGTTGTACCACTACCACTTCTCCACATTAATCCTCCTGCTCCGGAGAAATATGAAACTTATCTACCCCAAAATTTTGAAATTTTCCATCTCGTTTGCTACTTCACATATGTACTCGTATTATGAAATGTTTTATTTATTTACTTTTGCGGATTAAAAAGTTATCGAAAGTAACCGAAAAACAAAGTATCTTGTTTTTGGTTTTTGTTGTTGTTGTTTTTGGGTTGAAGTACCACCAACAAAACAGACATGGAGTAGTAATGAGGTCAATCAGTTGGCTGTTATAGTCATCGTTGCTGTCGTCGTCTTCGGCTCTTGTCCATTGCATCGAGAAATCACTTTCATTTCGAGTCGCCACATTGTTTTTTTTGGTTTTTTTGGGGGCCCATTCACTTTTTATGATCGCAAGTGTATGACGATTACAATAATACACCCAAAAAAGTTTCTTTTCTTTCTCCCTCAACACACACACGGATAATGAAATATATGTATATGTATGTACTATATAGAATCCAGATATCCAGATGGGAGTGTGTCGGTGTTTTTTGTTGGTTCACATGAATAAAAGGTTTTGTTGTTGTTGAAATAAGCCACTGAATGATAACAAAACCCAAGCTTATCTGTGGTTAACTAGCAGGGCTGTTAAAACAATCATCACAATAACAAAAACAATAATTTATAGAATGTGTATATTACCTGAATATCAGAATGACACCCGAGGTATTAAAAATGTCAAAATATGATACTTTGGGGGCCTACGGATTTTTAAAACACCTCTGTCATAAAAAAATGACTTTTCATGAAGACAGGCATGGCGTTTCTGTGCTGTTAGAGATTTGCTTATTTGTGGCAGCATCTAAATGCCAATACGTGACTCGAATTATTTTGCATATTTTTTTTAGATTTGAAATTTAATTTTTTTGGTGAATTTTTCAACCCTTTTTTAGATATTTTGAAGGTTTAGGTTTCGGTCTTCATAGTAAAATATAAGTACTTGAATATAATGCTTCATAGCTTTTACAAGATCGGACCAGGTCATTAACAGATTTACAGAATTGGAATTTAGGTCCATATTTTTTACTTAGAAATTTATGATGGTCTAAGGTGCATTTTCAAACATATGTGGTTGTAATTTAGGATACCTGGTCTGGGTGGGTAAAAATTTCCTTCGCAGAAAATTTTCACTACATTTCCATGTTTTGACATCCATGTTTGACATGACCACATAAAAATCTTGCTCCCATTTGAAATATTTGAAACTTTTAGCTACATTTTTTAACCAAAGTGGTTGTAAATAGGCTTTTCCGGTTACTTGGAGGATAAGAACAAATTTGCAGACAATCTTTTTGACAAAGACCATATACAAAGGCTTCACCCTATTTTAGATATTTTCAATGTTATGTTGAGAACGTTTTCTTTATAGTAGAAAATCCTCATCCAGAGCCTCCAAAATGTCGGTATTTTGTGGAGTTTATGCTGGGGTTTCAACCGAATTTAATATTTTGGATTCTCATCCTATCAAAAATGTTGGTCCATGTTTCGGTATATCTCTCAATGAGTGATATCATTGTTTGCTCGGTATTTTGGGCGCTTTGGTCACGTTTTTCAACCACATAGGCTACAATTTCATATTTTGGATATTCATTGGGGTAGGAGTTCTAGCCATCCAAAAAGAGATGTATGTCATGTTTGGATCATAGCCCCATATTAACGTTCCTTCCTATTTCTTTTGCAAATTTACCAACAGTGCCTGTTATTTGGAGTTCCAGGTTTTTAGTTGGTACAAAAGATTTCTGCAAAATGTTCAATACATACCGACGTTTTTACAGTGAATAAAAATATATTCCAGCAGACAATTCCGTCCCCATTTTATGTCCTTTGCAAATTCGCCAACCGAATTGCTGTAATTTGGCATTCTAGTTTCAGGGTGGGTACAACAAATCTTCACAAAAAATCTTCAATATGGGTCGATGTGTTCTACCAAATTTTTTAGATGCTGGAGGTCTTATACGGATTTTTCAGAATCTCCATACCAAAAATTGTCAATTTAACTCAAGCTTCGGAGTAGGCCCCGTTATGGGCACGTTTTTTCCATCGAATTGGCTCTTATTTGCTGTTTAGGGTTTGTCTTTAGTTGCCAAAACTTCCGAACAAAAATTTACAATTGACTAGCCACATAAATATCCTGATTGATTTTAGTTATTTGAATGTCCACCTCAAGGTGGAGGGTATAAAAAGTATTCCAAATGACTGGAGTTTTTTTGTTTTAAAAAATGAAGTAATGGGTTTGTCTTAGTGGCAAAAATATTGTCGGTAGTACACCTATTGGGGCCGACTTTGAACTATGCCTAACTACGTGTCACAAGTTCTTTTCGTCTAAATTCAGAAGGATTGCTACAGCTTTAATATTTGAAATTACAACTAATTTTGTTGGACTTCAAAATATATAAAATCGGACTATTTTGATGGCTTGTGATATAGGGAACAAAAATTTGCTCTATCTTAAAATTTTTGGCGATTACTCCTTGTGATCACTGAGAAAAAAGATCTGAAAATTCGAAGCCATTAGAAATGGTATTGCGTACTGAAAAAATCCAAAAATGTTCAATATTCTTATGAGAAGTTCTTGTTGAAAACAATATCTATATTTGACATATAGTTCCAATTTTACGTACAGATCGAATTTTAAAAACGTTGCAAATTTTAACTTCGTGATAATTTTTCACACTTTTTATATTGTATTTTTTTTTGTTCTCAAAAATCGTTTTCTTTCTCTCTAACTAAATTAATTACAACGAGAAAAACGCCAATATCATTTCATTGAAATTATAGCTCTAACAAAAAAATTTAGGCGGCTCATCACGATTGAAATTCTAAGAATTGTAAATATCCACATAGACAGACTATATTTAGGTGATTCGTTTCAGTTTTTTTTCGTTGTTCTATTCTGTTGTGTAAATTCGTGTTCATGTTGACGTTGTTAACATTCACAGCATGGTCAAGGTGTGTGGTGTGGCCAAAAATGGTCTTAACCCAAAATCCTCACTCGAAACAAAAAACGTCAGATATCAATGAAAAACATGAAAAGTTTCCAAAGTGGACGTTTTTGTTATATATGCGTGTGTGTATGTGTGTGCGTTTGAAAATTGAAATTTAATGAAATGCGCTGTGACACAAATGGAAGTGTTTTCAATGCTATCAATTTTTTGTTTCGGTTTCGTGCATCCTCCAAAAAAGTAGGAAAAATTGGTAAAACAACAACTCAAATCAAAATCAACTGTTTTTTTTTCAAGTTGCCTAGATGTGATCATGATCTATGTGGCCGCCATTAGAAGAAAATTTTCAGACTTTGGAGGTTAACGAAACGAAACACGAACTCTCTTGAGATAATATTCAAATCGTATTTAAAAAATATCTTGCATTTTTGTTGGCACCAATTAAGGCGATAAATTATGTTCAGATGACATTTTGGCTAATGATTCTGGTGACAAATGTCTTTAATTTTCGAGTCATCGAATACCAAAATAAAAAATATTTTATTTCTTTTCCATAAAAAATCCGAAAATCTTAGCATGGGTCTTTTGTTTGTTGTTCCCTATTCTCTAACAAGTTCCCCCCTCACAAATCAACAAACAAGTCACACACACATACCCAAAATCGTGGCAAGTGGTAGAGACTCCCCCCCCTCTCAACTTCCCACAAATTTAATCGAGGAAACATATTCCAAAATTTGTTGGGTTTTCTGTAACAGAAAAATAAAATTTGATTGTAAATAAAAATGCTAATTTATTCTCTAGCATTAGAAACTAGTGGGGTCGAACCAGCAAACACCAACAAAAACAATAAAATGTTTTTTTTTTCGAAAAATAAAAAAAAAAACTGAAAACAATTGAGCGCTCGTTGATCATTTAGGTTTGTGTTGTAAGTGTGTTAATAGCTTGCACACTCAGAGGGATGTTGTATATGTGTGAGTGGATTAAATAAAAATATATACTTAAATACTTGTATATGAATACAATTTATGTATTATTTTATTACAATGTCATATTCCCATACATACATTCCTAGCCCACATTTTTGATGTTAATTGCGAAATATAAACGTGCGTTGCTCACGTGAACATATCGAAGATTGAAATTTACACCAATCAAAATAAATTTTAAATAAAATTGGAATGAATTCACATATTTACAATATTTAATGGCTGGCTGCTATATTTAATGGGTCGGTGTCAAAAATTTTTATTTAGTTTTTCGAATATATTCAAGAATGTCCCTATAAAATTTCAAGTGACAATCTCAACAACTCTTGAAGATATAGCCGGTTTGTTTTCTAGCATCAAGTGGCGGCAAGAGGGCTTCTCAAACTTTCAAATTTTGGGAGTGTATAGCTATAGTGTGAACTAGGATAAATCCAATCGGTCAAGATCTTCCCTTTTTTAAATTGGTTTGTGGTCGAAAATATGCGATTTTTCAAAGTACTGCCATTTTGTTAATTTTTGAGCGAAGTCAATAATCCTAGTTCAGACATGTACCTTTTCTAACACCGTTGAAATTTTCGGATTCCGATGTTCCATTGAGGAGTTATCATGCCCGCCATCAAAAATAAGGACTCTTCTTAATTACCATGAAACAAAAAATTCTGGGCAAATAAAGAGAATGCGAGTATTTGTCCTCAAAAATGATTTCTCATGCATTAAAGCTCATTTTCCAAATACTTTTTTCACACCGATTGAAACGCTTTAACAGCATGAAATTCCTTGAACATGAATTTTCCTTTCTTCTCCTCTCCCGCTTTTGTCCGTAGCGTATTTTAACACCAGACCGCCGTTCTCCTTAAAGGGATTTAGCATGTGCCAACTACCCAGATGAAGACCAGCGTTCTATATCTTGACGATAGTCTGCATCTGATGCAGTTCCAAGAGAGGAGGAGGGAACCATACAGAGGTTACCATATCGATCACGGGATTTCCACCCTCCCAAAGGGTTTTCAAGGTCATTTACTGCTGCAATAAGGTAGTCGACGGGTTTCTTATTACAGCAGTTTAGGGATCATTAATTCCATTAAACTGCAACTGATCATGGTAAACCCCGCGCGCTATGGTGATTTTCAGATGACGGTCGAATATTGACCAATGACTTTCACTGATCCTGCCATCAGGGTCAGTTTTGTCAATGATGGCTAACAACTCTTCGACCGTTTAACAGCATATAGCCTAGGTTGGACATTTTTATTTGAACACTTCTCAATAATTTTTCAATAATAGCTTTCCCACTATACTTCCTGACCGCGAATGGACATTCGAAGTTTGCCGGTCCTTCGTTGATCTCATCCTCTTCATTGCTATAGGCATTGAGGAGGATTTGATTTATGTTGGAACAGCTACCACCTTAATCGCCGACGCTGCCGTTGACACAACTCTTGGCTTCTGTCTTATGTTTGCGCCATTTGTTGATCCTGTATAGTGCGTTTCCTTTGTCGTTGCCTTGCTAGAGTTCCGGGCAGGGGTAACCACCGTATAGGAGGTAAGAATTCGATCGATCGGAAGTTTTCTAGAGGTTCTGTGGGGATAGTTATTTTGTGATTCCTCACGACTTTTATGTGCTTCTTAGTCAATCTGAACTCCTTCTCGCTGATCACGTTGGAGTCCATATATATGTATCGTTGGCAATGACGATTGTCTCTTTCTATTCATGGACACTCACTTTTGACTTATGTCTCTTTAAGCGCTTCTACGATGGGTTCCGCTTCGGAGGAGCCCACAGCTGAGATATTTAACGTCCCCTGTCTTTTCGATTTTTAAAAGGTTTGGGGCTTCATGGGGAAAACCAATGCCCCCCCCTTACCATGGCAAGTGCTTGGTAACTAAACCTAACACTCATCGAGGCGGTATCGATGAGGCTCTTTTCGAACACTGTCGGAACCTTGACTGCAAACCGCATAACACCCCAGCGTTAGGGAGTTTACCTTTACGGGAGAAGACTAAGAACCCATAAGTTTGGTTAATCATAGGTGCGGCGAAAACACTTCCCCTGGTCAGTCCAAATGATTATTGGCATCCACTGACTGTCCGTGACTGTATTCAATTCACAGCTACCCTAAAAACAGTATTGATCTTTACACTATCCTCAACCTGTGGACGTGTCCGGTAGCATTCGCCTATGCTTCCGATCGCAGGTTTAAGATTAAGTGGCACTAAATTTGTCATTCCGTTTGTATCAACACAGTTAAAATCTTGATATAGCTCACAATTTTTAAGATAGAGGTTCCCATATAACCGTACGCCACAATATTGGCGATGTTGAGAACGTTTTCCAACGAATTGACTGTAATTTATTATTTTGAGTTCTCTCGGGGAAGAAAATCATCCTATCCGGTGCCTCTAAATTTTCATATTTTGGAGAGGATAAGTATGTTTTTCAACCGAAATCGGCATACTTTGGTATTTTAGTTTCTCATTGGCAAAAAATCATTTGATTCTCATTGGATAAGAATTCTACCTACAAAAAATTATCAATACTGGTTCATGTTTCCGGTTAGCCACCAAAGAGTTGTAGGCCAAGGTCTGAGCTGTATTTTGAATGTTGTAGTAGCATTCTAAAAACCTAATAGCAGACAATTTATAATGATTCCCTACATGTTTATGAAGATCCTGACATTTTGAAGAAATTTTTATGCACACCACATTGTACAGTGTAAGAAAAGTTCGGACACGCAGAGTTTACCGTTGTTTGTATTTGTTTAATTTGTAAAAAATTGACCCTTTGGGGATATGTGCCAATAGAAGTGAACCGATAGTCTTCACCGCCAACTTCGTGCTGTAGGTAGCATCGAGGCGGTATCGATGAGGCTCGAAATCACTGCCTAGTGGAACAAGTTTTTTTTATTAAATTTATAGTTTTTCAAAAATATGAAGCTTTGAAGATGATGAATGACAGTTGTATTAATATCTATGGTCATTATAAACATTAAGGTCTGCCAAATTTAGACCACGCAGGATTCACCATTTGCTTTATATCAAACCGGATGCTCCATTCACTTCATATTCAAATTACAAGAATGAATGAACCGATAAGACCTGGGTACATGTTATTTTAAAATATATACGCCATAGAATGGCTATTTTGTAATTTTTTACGCGTTACAAACACTTGGGGCCACACAAAGCCTGACAACATAGTTGTGTAAGGTATAACAACTTCCAATAGATTTTAAATGAGAATTTAAAACAATTTCCGTTCAATACAGTAATTAAATAGTGGGTGTACGCTGTGGCTCATTCCAGAGTTCAGTATTCCAATAAATTAAAGTCAATTAAATTTCCATTAAACACAATTAAGAATTTTACTTAAATTTTAATTAACATTAGCTAAGTGATGTTTGTTGTTGGGATTTGTTGTTAATATTAACACAACAACAATTTCTCAATGAATCATTCATTCAACAGGTAACACAAATCCAAAGGCAAACAACTCCTCCTTTTTTCATAAACAAAGAAATTCCTAATTATGAACTGAACCAGGCATGCATTCGTTATGGACTGGGTGTAGACGTAATATACAAACAGACCGACCGACCGACAGGCAGAAGGACAGTTGGAATAAATTCTGTAGGCAGATAAGCCACAGTCCACCACCAAATTTTCTTTTCTTTGTTAGATTTTTCAAATGATTTGAATGCGAGAAATTAACGTCTCTTTCGCTCACAGTCTCAAAGTCAGTGTAGCCTACTTCTTTTTGAATTCTTCTTTGTTGTTGTCGTTATTGCTGTCTTGTTCATCGTTAATGTGTCCATGATGTTATTGTTGTTGATGGCGGTGGTGGTGTACAGGTTCTGGTCTGGTAGTCTGGGCCAAGTGCTAACAGATGTTTGTTTTAATTTATTGGTTGTTTGATACCAGATTCCAGACAAATAGACAGACAAGACGACCGACAGACACAATGAAGGAAGGACAACGACAGAAGAAGAAGAAGAGGAAACCTACCATCCAACAACAAGGAACCCCAACCCAAACAGACATTTAACGGTGCAAAACAATTTCAAAAGAATTCAATGATTTCGTAATATCTGTCTGTGCGAGTATTGTATTCTGAATTTTTGGAAGTGTGTCAGTGTGTGTGTGTGTGTGTGAGAGAGAGAGCCATGAGAGCAATGAAATGAATATTGCCATCATTGAGTTTGTCCAGAAGGCTGAAAATAAAACATATTGTATTTATTTATTTGTTAAAAGGTCGTTGCCATTGTTGTTTTGTGAAATATTATTTTACAGATAACACTCGGACAATGTGTAAGCAAGAGAGAGAGAGAGAGATGTAATAATTCAAGAATTAATAGTGTATATTACAAACATAAATATTGGGAAATTTAATACATAAATTTTATAATACTTATTAAAATAATTTTATTATTAAAATAATATTGCATATATCGATCCGCAGTTCAAATACAACGGTCGTTCTGAACATTCAAAATATCTAAACTGAAATGTGATTTTTATATTGGTCCAGTGCCATGGAGAGGAGAGGGGTCAGGAGCAACCGAAATATTAAACTACAGTCGTTCCGGTTAAAAAATTGGGCTAGAGCCTTGAATACCGAAATTCTTCATACAATAAAAATTGGGGTTGCCGTTATATATGGGCTATATACAAACAAGGACAGCTAATAATAATTTTTGGTAGGAAGATTTTACACGAAATGAAAATCTAAAATATGAAATTGCAACCAATTCGGTACAAAATTTACCCAAACCCCCTAAAACCCAAAAGATAAAATTACAACCAAATCGGTTTAAAAATTTACCCAAACCCCCTAAAATACCGTTACATGGGGGCTACCTTGACACTTGGGTCAATACTGAACATTTTTGATAGGAAGAAACATCTGTTTAAAAATGTTTGTTCTAAACCCCATTTTTTTACTAAATCGCTCTTTTACAAAAGGAGTCACCTGAAGTAGATAACCAACGGGTCTCACCTTTGGGCTTAATATAGGCTTGGCAAAGACAATATGTTGTACAAAGTATGGTTCAAATCGGACATTCCATTCGGCTAATATTGAATTTATAAATATTGAAAAATCTAAACATTTGTGGAGCAGAAGGAGTGGGCCGATAAGTACCATCTGCGAAATTTGTCTAGGCTTGGTATAGAATCGGTTCAAATCGGATATTTCATTCGCCAGATATTGGATTTATAAACATTGAACATTTTGACCATTTGTGGGGGAGGTACCAGAAGGAATGAACCCATGGGTCCCATTTTCGGATTAGATCCAGCTTAGGTAAAGATAACAGGATGCGAAAACTTTGGTTCAAGTAGCACATTGCAATGGCCGGGTAATGGATTTATAAATATATAAATATAAATATAGATTTATTTCAATTATCTGTTATATAGGTTCATCATTTCTGGTACCACCCACACACACTGCCACAATCTTGATAGATATCCGCAAACCATAGCCTAAGAGTATATATCTGTCGGCAACACCGACTGACCCTTTTTTATTCGCTTTACTCACATTCGTGTTCAATATTGTTGTTTTTTCGTTCCACACATATCGTATTATTCGAGGCATAACAGTCACGCCACTTAAAATGGCTTCTACAAAATCTTACAATTTTGAAATTTATTTTCATAATTTTTGTTAGGTTTAAGGTGGATAAAAAAACTGGCAACAAAAATTGATTTAATGCGGCTTATAATTTCAAAACTAGAATTTCTACCTGTTATTTGATATTTATGCCGACATTTTAGGCGCGTTAAAAGTCATAATTCTTTGAGGGGGTTTCCAAATAGAAATCATAATTCGTTCTAAATAATGGACATTTCATACAAACAAATATTTATGTTTCAAATATGATGCGATATGCACTTGCTACAGACTGCTACCTGCAGGCTTGGTCGGCATACAAGTGTTATTTGAAAACCAAAAGATTTCAATCTTAATTATGATTTATGTGGCGTTTAATTAAAGTTAATATTTGTAGAAATAGTTTATATTTTTGTGTTTCTAATTAAAGAGAGAATAACAAAAATGTGAGACGGGGAAGGGAAACATGCTATGCACCGTTTTGGAAAATGTCGGTGGTTGGCTGCTGTTCTTTGTCTAATTATTTCTTTTATTTTTTCGTTTGTCTACATTCGCTTAGAGTTTGGTATTTTTTCCTCATTCATGTGAATTTTATTTTCGTAGATGCCCGTCCAGTAATGACCAAAATGAATGTGGGTCAAAATCTGAGGTTTAGCACAAAATACATTAATATAATGTTGGCTGGTGGGTTGGTTTAATTTTTCAGAGTTGTTGTCCGGTTGTGTTAGATTTGTACATATGTACGTATGTATCTTTAAGTTCCACTTGGCAATTTCTTGGCAAAAGAATTAAGAATTTCCAGTGAAAATACTTTAGAATTTCATACATTATTTGCGACTTTATTTTTGGCTTTTGGACAAAACCTGAAGAGAATAGAGAAGTTTACATGTTGCAAGGAACAGAGTGAAAAACAGTTTTGCGAAACATAATATGTAGGGCAGGTGTATGGGAGGTTCAGAAAGGTCAAAATGTACCATGCTATGCAATATTCATAGCATGTAACTGTAAATGACAAACGGTGGTAATTTGTATTTTGGCATTTAATTGCAATGAATGGTGTTCTTATAACTTGTTAAGTGTCAAAGGTTGACTACGAGGTATGGAACGAAAGTTAAGCGAATTTATAAGGGGATCCCCCATAATCAAAATCGATTTGTATACCCTACACAACTGTGTTGTCAGGGTATTATAGCTTTGTGCATCCCCAAGAGTTTGTAACGCCGCGAAATATTGGTCCTAGACCCACCTTTAAGTATACCTATCATCATATCTCGACTAGCTGAGTCGATGTAGACATGTGTTTCCGTCCGTCCGTCTGTCCATTATAATTTGTAAACACGATACAGGCCACAGTTATGGACCAATCTTCACAAAATTTAGTCCAAGGAAGACCCCTATTGTTTTGGTAAAGATCGTTAAATATTTAGGGTATGAAATGGACCAAATTCTTAATTTTTGTCGGTTTTTGTGGTTGCTCTGGAGGCCGCAATTATGGCCCAAACTTCGCGAATTTGTACATGGAGAAGCGGATAGGGCCAAAGAATAAGCATACCTGTTTTGATAACGATCGGTCAATATTTAGCGGGTCAAATGGACCCTGACTTTTGTGTGGAAAATTACAAAATTTGTATTCTATTGCGTATATAGTTACTCCTGAAGAACACATGCCCGAGAAGTTGATAGTATATCCAAGAGGTGTGGTTGACCTTTAAATTGATAAATATATGTATGTACTCGGATGTGGGAGTTACGCTTACTTTTTTGTGCTTTTTCGAGTCGATGCCAATAATAGGCCGAAAATCACAACCCACGGTAAACGGAATCTGTACTGAATATGAGTAGTAATATTCGGAAAATATGTCAGTTGCTGTTGACCTCTAATCGGGCTAGAGGTATCAAATATCACGAAATATTGCCCAGGTTCGAAATAAACATCCACAGAAAGATAGAGTTCCGTGGTAGTTGTGTAGGGTATCGTATGGTCGGCCCCGTCCGACTATACTGCTCCGCTCACTGGTTAATTTTAACACCACAGTGCGATGTTTAATTATAATAATATTAATTAAATTAAATCATTATCGAATAATCCGACTATAGTTTATTTACTTAGAAATGCAATTAATTTTGTCTGATATGATTCATTGCCAAAATTCCGGTGAATCCCCGACCCAGCACACTTTCCATTATGTTATGCTTGCCTTGCTGAAATAAAACATACTTTCAATTCTTAGCAACAACTCGTTTTGAAATAAATATTATGATTTCTTCTCGGATGACAGCTATTGACGTCAGATTCTGAAAATGAAATCTCAAAACAACGGATACACAGAAAAGCCAACATAAAATTAAGCATTATCAAATACAAAGACATCTCAAAAACCAAAACAAAGAAACGAAGCCACAAAATACACAATCCCTAACTGCTAATAAAAAATAACTAGTTTTCATCTCTCTCCAAAATATTAGGCACAAGAACAACAATACATTGTTTTTTTTTTCTTTTTCTATTCAAATTATGTTTTGTTTATCTTCAAGTTGGACGGACAGACGGTCGTTCGGTTGGTTGGTTGGTTGGTCTCGACGGACAGGTTTAATGTTCATAAAATCCAACCATATGTTATTAACCGTTATGTTAATTGGTAGTATCTAAATGTTAGATCAACATTGTTTTACTGAATGTGAAAAAAAAATGCAAACAAAGCCAGGAAAGCAACAAAAAGACAATGACCAAAATTCATAATAAATCTCAAGTTAACGATAGCCGAAGCCGAACTCTGTGCGGTAGCATCAACAGTTTATCAACGACGATGTTTTGTTAAAAGAGTAAATAAATAATGAAAGAAAATATCAAACAAACATAAATTTATAGTGTTGTGAAATTATCGAATATTTGGGTAATCAATCGGTTTTGTGGGGGACTCAAAGAAACTTACCAGTTTCGAAATTTATTTTTGAAAAGTTCAGAGCAGATTTTTGTTACAGCTCTGCCGTTGGTGTCGGCATGGCGAGTCGATGCTAGGTAAATGTTGCCACTTCCCTACTTGAGTACAGTTTATTCCCATGTTGACAACTACGGAGGGAAGAGAAAACTTAGGTTTTGTGGCATATTATACAGAGGTTCTAGGATGGGAATCTGTATTTGCTTAACTCAGTTTGCGGTTCAATCCAGAGATCTTGTTTTAAATAGGCCAAGGTTCCTGTATTAACCAGATGTGTATATTACCTTTAATTACACTGTTCGACACGAACAAATTTCAGGGGTAAGTTATTCGCGTTTCAAATTTAAAATCTTTGAGACCACGTTTTCACTACATTTACAGTTATAAAACTAATTTTCGAAGTGACCCTGAAAAACCAAAGGTATTTTCTGTTCCAGGGACTCCAATAAACAAAATTGGTACATTAGAACCCCTGAATATTTGTTTTGTAGCACAATGTTATTATTTCCATCACAGCCATATTTGCAGTTTCATTCCGATGAAGGTTTGCCTGGATGAACTCTGTAAGTTGTCCACCAGTAAACGATACGGAGTCGATGGGGAGTCGGTTATCCTCTTCTCGGTTCCCCTAGTTTTGAAATCGCTGCTGACGAAGCCCCTTGCCTTTTGTAATTGAGAAATGTCTCTCTTCCTCACTAGCTTGAGATCGATTGTCTCTCCTATGGCGATAATACTTGCTATTAGTTTTCTTAGGACTTTTATGCTCTATGGTGGCTGAAATTATAACATTATATAGTCTCCTTTAAAGTCGCAGTTCTCTAGAACTATGGGAGCCATTCATCACCTCCTTATGGGTCACTTTTTTTAGTTTCCCGGACACTACATTTTTGTTGATACTGACAAATTTTCCATAGAATGGCGGCTCATTACCAATTGTTGCTATCCTCCTTCTCTTTCGTAAAGTCCGGTTAGTTCTTTGGAATACCCCGTCTTTACGGAAGATTCCGATGCAACGCTCGTTTCTTGATATTAGAGCCAGCTTCACTGCCTTCTCGAGGCAGACACCTATGATTTTAGGTTGGATATGCCGACAGGAAGTTCTTTTTTATGGTTTTGGTTTTTGTCTGCTAACCTAACCCACTTCGCCATTACCGATGTAGCTTATCCTTCTGAGCATCCCTTTGCTATTCGCGCTTGTTGTTCGGTTCAACCAGTTCAATTTTCGATTTTGTGTCTCTCTGCCCTAGATAACTGCTTGTTTCTTGTTGTGAGCTCAGCGATATCCTTCCTCACTTCCTCTACCAACTTATTAGACTCTTCTCTTCTCTGACATTCTAATGGGGAAGGTCTTATTCCCATGTTCACACTCGGAATTTGATTTTATTTCCTTGCCTGTCTCGAAAGGTTGGTTCGAGATTGCTCTTCTCCTGTGGTCCATAAACTCCGATTAACTTTTGCTCCTTGGCGAACCACCTACTACAGATGCCAAGCCGTCCATATCTGTAGGAGATGTTTGTCCACAGTCAACAACACAATACATGGTTGTACATTTTATGGTAATGTCAGATTGGACCATAGTATTGCACCATCTTGTGTACTTGATGTAGGAAATTATATTTGGGAGCTATATCTAAATCTGACACACGTTATTCTAGACCAAATAAGGTAGTTTGTTAAAATTGTTGGGATAATTGAAGCACCCATTCAGGCCACACGTATTTCTTTATTCAAGTCGGTCTCTTGTGTAATATATCCTGCCAATCGGATGTCTTTGGCACTTAAAATTGCATTTTTCTGATGGAAATATTTTTTTTATTGAAATTACATTCCCTGGTGTATTTTGAAAATTAAATTGTTTCAACTTCCTTTATGTTATTTACTTTACATTCCTGCCTACTCTAATATACCCACACAAAAAATAATTCATTTTCTCTTCATTTATTCATGTAGAGAAAAATATGACATCAAAGCCAAGAATGTCATTTGTTTACGCAAATATGCGCAAAAGAAGATGAACAGAAGATTCATACATGACAGTTGTATACACATACATGCATACATACATGTACGTTATCTGTAGCGGCATACTAACCCGACAGCGTAATAATAATTGCCCGGTTCTTCTTCGCTGGAAACACTTTTTGTGCCGGCTTCTGCAAAAGCTATTAATTTTAATGACATTGAAAGCATTCTATGACTCGTCAGCGCCACAAACGCAGCCACAGTCGATGACGACGACATCACAACGTCGTCAAGTGAGAGTTATTTTCAAGTTGCCTGCCAGTATTTGGTCACGATAAAGACAATGACGAAGTCTTTATCGTCAAATTCGCCAAATTGTATTTTTTTTTGTTCTGGCAAATCTCAGAAGCCTTTCTGTTTTCTTTTGGCAAAGTTCTGCTTTTGGGTAAATTTGTTTATATTCCTACAACGTCACCATTTCATTGACACAAACAACAACAGCAACAATTCGCATTATTTATTTTTAGACATAGCTACTGAATAGGAAGCCGAATTATGTATTTTTCTTGTACGTTTTTCTTGCCGCCAGTTATTGTCGGATTTCGTAAGAAAATAAGGCTTGGCTAGTTTGTTTAATTTTTTTTTTGTATTTTTGCAATTTTAAATTAGAACCGTTATATTTTTGTGGTATGGCCATAGTGGAAAAAGTGTTAAAATTCCAACTTCATTAACAAGATTGTGACAAAAATTTAAAACCGTGGCCACTACACTGAGTAATGTTTTTGGCGATTGTTATGATACGATTGCCGTAGAACATGCTTAGCAGCGAAAGACTTTTATTTAGGTCACACCATTTTTCATGGCAATTTAAGACTGTAAGTTGGTTTGTTTTTATCATGATAATAAGTTTTGGATTTTTGGTTTGGAAGTGGATATAGCTATCAAATTTGATCTGAGAAAGAATGGGAATATATCGGTCAATGTTTTCATATAGCTCCACAACATAATAGTAACGACTCATTATAGGTATTTTATTGGCATATTCCCCATCAAATTGGCTGCAATTGAATATTCTATGTTCTGGGAGTGTGAAACTATCTATGTTTAATATAAAGGTCTCAAACCTGTTTTTAAGCCTTTTCAGTTTTCAGTTTTCAATGCGATGTGGCTGTAATTTGGAATTCTGGGTTCTTGGAGGGGGACAACCTTCGTCGCAGAAAACTGTCGAGATAAGTTCATGTTGTTGTATAGTCTCTTTATTACGAACCGCACCACATTTTCCAAGGGGAAGGGGCTGCAGTTTGGCATATCAGGTCCTTGACATTTAAAAAACATATTTGTAGAAAATTTTCAATTTGTATCCATATTTTGACCCCCCATATAAAGGTTCCATTCACATTAAGGGCTTTTAAGGTAGAATTCTTAACCCTTTTGGCTGTAAATTGGCATTCCGGGTCCGTGGAGGATGGAAACTATATTTTAATATATGCCAATTTTAGATTTTTTAATGTTTCCTAACACATTTACCATGCGATGATTAATTTGGTGGATGAAAATCTTTTTCGCATATAATTTTAAATAAAACTCTATGTTTTAAAACAAACCTGACATAATGTTCCAGCACTTTTTTGATTTAATATCCAACTTCCAATAGAAGTGGATTTAATTTTGCATTTCCGGTTCTTGGTGGTTTAAAAAGTTATTCGCAGAAAAATTCCATATTATGGTTCCGCCTAGATTGCGTGGTTAAAGGTCCCAGCCGAATATTTCACATAGTCCCCATAAAAAAGTCTCGAATAAATTTTCGGCGTTTTGAATGCCCACCACATATTAGATGGTGTAAAAGTTCGACTCCACTGAAATTAATGACGTATTTACTTATGCCCTCAGCCCTCAGTTTGATACGACAAATTTGGAGCCGGCTGTTGCGCACGATAGTTCTCGAAGAGTGTAACCGATTTCATCAGAATGTTGCACATTGTAATATTTCTTCAAAGCTTAAATCAAGTTCGCAGATGGGTAATATTGGCCCAGTTATTCTAATACCTTTCAGAACTAAATAGTTTAACCAAATCTGCATAATGTTTGAAGATGAGATAAATTTGTTTATCTCATATAAAGCTTTCGAAATACAAATTTTCATTCAAAATTTACGCTTTGTAATATTTTTACCAAAACTATATCAAGTACGAAGATGGGACCCCTTGAATTACTTCTTCTGCTACATCCCCAACAAAGTGTCAAACTTTCAAATTTCATAGAGAAACCTTTACTAGTACCTCCCCACATATAGGGTTACTTCTTTGATAAGACTGTGACGCACATTAGATCTTATTGTCTGAGTTGGAAAATTCCTTATGAGCATGAAAGCCCTTGAATATGGTTAGGGGACCTATCTAAAATTATATGATCGACATTTTTGTAGACTATTAGTGGGCCTTGTTTTATTATAATTTTTTTTGTAGACTATTTGGAGGTCAAGGTCATAAACTTTGGAGTTAGCACTAACATTTTGCTGTGCACAACGAATACTTTACAATCAAGAAGAATCTGAAATTAATGCGGAACTTCACCAAAATCTAAGCAGATAACTTTATGTGAATGAATTTATACACCTCGTACAAAGGTGCCTCCAGCTAACTCTTTAGCGGGGGAAGATACTGTGGGTAGCCGAATAAGGTTGGAAAAATATTGCCAGGGTTCTGGTTCGATGGGGCTTGTGGATAAAAAGAGATCCGGGATGTCATCCACCATCGATTAGGAAACCAAGGGCGTATCCAGATCGTTCTGGAGGAGAGCCCGTTTCGTAATAAACTCTTTAAGGGCTTTCATCCTCATAAGGAATTTTCCATCCCCCAAAATCTTGTTGCTTATACTGTGCAACAAGATTTTGGGGGATATACATCATAAAAATCCTGTTTAATCTAAATGTGCTGGACCTTAATATTTATACTAACCATACTGTTGGTGTAACTATCAGCTTATAGGTCCATCACCTTTGATACATTCCACCAAAAATTTAAAAATTTTAAATTAAAAAAAAAATGTATAAGTGTATGTATAAAGTATAAGTGTATGTCATAAGTAGTATGTCCTCAGTCTGTCCGTAACACCGATTGACACCATTTTCTAATTTTCATCTTCTATCTCCCTTCTTTAAACATTAACTTTTATTTGCTAAAGATTTTGAAACAAATTATCATTGGAAATTCCCAATATTAAATTTTTTTATGATTTCTCTTCTTCATAACATTTAGTTTTTGAAAATTAATTTGATTTGACTATCTGTTCACAAGACATCGTCAAAAGTTGTGGCATAACTTAGGTCACGTTTTCGAAAATAAAACTAAACAAACGACAACAACAACGACAAAACTCATTAACAAAATTAAACACATATGGACAAAGAGAGAAGAAACAACAAAAATATGGTCAACAAAAATGAAACGAAGCGAAAAACAAAACGCAACTCAACTACCTGTTTTCAAAAGCAAAGAAAACCCCGGCTACACCTTTTCGGATTCATAAATCTGTCAAATTTAATTGCCGACAATTGTTCCCCAATCTCAAATATGTAACTCAAACCGACCATAGATGACGTTGTGCACAAATGTCAGCAGTCGTGAAATGTCAATAAAAACTGAAATGGTCAAGACGAAAAAGCAAAACAACAAAAAATGCAAACAGGACATTTGTCTTAATCTTTATGTTTCCTTTAAAGCCAACGCATATATTTTTCTAATACAAAAGAGAGCTGGAGGGAGAATAAATTGTGGGAATTGTGACATAAAACAAATCATTTTATTTTACGGTTCAGCATTTTTAGGTGTTGGAAAGTCAATGTGACCATTTATAATAACAACAAACGAAACATGTTTTGTTCGTTCGTTCGTTCGTTCGGTGGCGTCCCTAGTTGTTGTTCTGTTGTTTTTTGCTTCCCCCATGCGAATTGCATGTGCCACATTCATAAGGGGCACTGAAACTGAAACAAGTAACAAAGGAATTTCACATTTTAATTCTTGGTACAATTTAAATTGTAATTTTTCAAATGGCAATCAAATATGTACAAGAAGCAACAAAAAATTAAAAAAATATGGAAAAAACGAAACGAATGAACGACGCGTCGCCATCCGAACCGTCCTTTTTCGTGTTAGATTTCCGTTTATCGTGGCAATCATTCAAAGATGTGGCACAAATGAAATACCAACAACAACAGCAACAACTACAACTACTAAACATTTAAAGAAATATTTAAATTATGGCACACCCAACCAACCAACGAACCACTTTTCCCCGTTGTCGACGCTATGCAGCTAAACAATAAATGTTGGAATATTGCAGCAATTATTTCATGCAGACATGCATGTTGGATTTTTTGTTTTGCCGTGTTATTTGAAGTTCAGGTGTGGAAGGGGTCAATTGCTTGTTTATATATTAAAAAAAAGAGTTTGTAACGCCGCGAAATATTTGTCCTAGGCCCATCTTCATATCTTGACTACCTGAGTCGATCAAGACCTGTTTGTCTGTCCGTCAGTCCATTATAATTTGTAAACACGATACAGGCAACAATTATATACGTTCGGCTCGGTCCCTATTGTTTTTGGTAAAGATCCGTTCATATTAACGGGATAACATGGACCAAAAACTTTATTTTTATTTATTTTTCTGAGCGCTCTAGTGGCTACCATTATGACCCGAAAATTACGAGTTGAACTAAGGAACAATCATGGCTCTTTTCATTACAATCGGTTAATATTTAGCGGGTCAAATTGACCCAAATTACAAAATTTGTATTCTATATGTACTCCTGATGGACATATACCAGAGATTTTTTGCATATTTTTCAAACTAATTTAAATATTGATTTGTAGGGTATTTATTCATCATATAACGGTACCTTCTTTAAATTCTTTTTTTTTATAGCTAAAGTTTATTGGCATTTGGCCTTTTAATAAAACATTTTGCAAAATACTAAAAAAATCTACACCTACAAAATAATAATAACTATGTCCAAAATTTATAATAAAAAATATATAACAAGAAAAATCATGTTTTATATGTCATTTATTTACCTTTATTTTTGAAACCGCGAAATGGATAGCCCGTAACGATTTGAAATTTTAACTATTAAAGTCAATATCCCGAAATATGTTTTCAAACAATTGTTACAGAAGAATTATACATCGTTGTCCTTGACACATAAGTACCTTGCGGATTTATTCGTAAACAACAATTAAAAATTAAAATTATTTTTAAAATCACTGTTGCTTTGGGGAACTTCAACATAATAACATGTTTTTTCTTATATGAGTTCGACATTTCATCATCTTCTTTGATATGTTGATTATTACCTCCTTGATGGCTGATCTCTTTTTCTTTTTGATACTTTTAATTGGAATCGTTTTTTGTTGGAAACAATTTCACACTTATGGACGACATCTGAATAGATAAAATGCAGAAAAAAGTGAAAGGGTTTTTTTGTGTGGTTATTAAAGTTTTTGACGAATTTGTTATTTTGAAAATCTTCATTGTCACTGTCATTAATAGACAACTCTTGTTTTTTTGTCTGGTTTTTATTTTGTGTTTTACTTAAGTGGTGTCTTCAAAATAGCAATTTTTTATAGTGACAGAAAAGTTGATTTTATTACGAAACACACAATTATTTGTTATAATTTTTTATTTCATAAAATTTACAAATCGAAAAAGGAAGATTAATATGGACTCATTTTAATTTGTATGCCCACAATATATTTGCTTTGTCATCCTGGCCAATTTAGAACCAATCAACAATTCACAAATCCCAGTAGCAGGACATAACAGTACACCGTTGGTAGAATATCTCAAAATTTGTTGCGATTATTAACATAGCAATCCCAAAAACCGGATATCCATTAATTCTATTCGCTCATATATTTAAGAATTGTTGAATATGTAAATCCATAAAAATGTTATGTTGGCCCGCTTTTATTTTTGTACTGCTCAGTCATCTTCATTCGCAACTTTCAAAATTGTTTGCAAAAAACCACCTAAATTAGACTGAAGTGTTAAAACTAAAAATAGAAAAAATTGCAAAAAAAAAAAAAAACAAAAAACAGCAAATAAATGGTAGACGACAACAACACCATTACACACATAATAAACAAACAACGGTTATGTTTGTATCTATGTAACATGTGTATATCTGTGTATGTGATTTAAAAAACCACCTCTTAATTCGCGCGAGCGCAAAAATAGAAGGAAAGCGAAAATGAAATATAATTTTATATTGACCCAAATACTTTGATTAAATTTGCGGTGAATGGAATGTTAAGTAAAGACCATAAACAAAAGTATCTGACTGTCAGTCCGTCCAACTGTCTGCCTGTCTCAAAGACCAGCTGGCCAGACAAATGTTCCATTCCGTTTCTTTCATTCTTTCCTTCATTCATTTATTCGCCCAATCACTTCAACTGAAACGGCTGATGAATGCCAATGATCGTTTTGGCCATTTTCGAAACTGAGGGCTTATAATTGTTCTGATGCTATTTTTGTTTTTTTTTTCTTTTTTGCTATAGGAGTGTGTGTGTGTGTTGTTTTGGCAACTGATTTAATGTTGAAGTAGAATTTGGTAATCTTAAAAAGCCTTTTTTGGTGAATGGCGATTTTTTAAGTGTTATATAATGATGTGAAATTTTTAGGATTTTTTTTTTTTGCAATTTCGAAGTCTGCAAAGTTTTTTTTTGATATCTTACGATATTAGAATTTTTCTGTGAAAATATTATCCAATACTTTATCTATAAAATTCTGACAAATTGGTAATATTGGTACACATATCCCACACATAACAATTCTTTTGATATTGTAGTTGCTATAATTTTCAAATTTAATTGATTAATTTTAAAATTTATTTTTAAAAAATGTTGTGTTCCGATATTAATTTATATTTATTTTTTATTTTCAGGTGAGTTGTCTTAGCGAATTTAAAAGAGATCATTATTTAAATTGGTAATATTTAAAAAATCAGGGTAAGTAATCTATCTATCGATTGCTATTACATCCAATATTTTGTATTGTTGAAAATCGAACCGGACTAGTATATTGGGGGATATGTTAATATATGGTCCTGATTTAAAATATTTTTGATAAAATATGGACCTGAATTGAAAAATATTCTAAGAGAAAATTTTTTATATAGAATATCAAGACTCTATATTGCGTACGAGGGCTACAATGTATTAGGTTGGGGAGAAATGATCGAAGTTGACCGGCATATTAGCAATCCTAACATAGCTCAGCAGCTAAAAATTGACTATACAATTGTTTTAAAGCATTTGCGCAAAGGTGCTACACCAATTAATAGAAAAAAATAGGATGGATCGAATTTCCATCTGCGAAGCCTTGGCCAAACGAAATGACATAGACCCATTTCTTAAACGGATAGTGACTGGAAACGAGAAATGGAAAGAGCGGTGAAGCACCTCAAACGGTGGCCAAACCAGGACTAACGACCAGGAAGGTTCTGCTATGCATTTGGTGGGACTGGAAGGGGATTATTTATTATGAGTTGCTTCCATATGGCCAAACGCTAAATTATGATCTCTACTATCTAAAACTATATCGTTCGAAGATAGCAGTTGACCAGAAACGGCCAGAATTGGCCAACAGGAGAGGTGTCGTGTTCCACCAGGACAACATCTACACACATCTACAGTGACTCGCCAGAAACTTCGAGAGCTTGGTTGGGTTTTAATGCATCCGCCATACAGTCCGGACTTGGCACCAAGCGATTATAATTTTTTTCTTGCATTGCAAAATTTCGTTAATGACAAAAAATAGGTATTTATCGTGAAAATCGACTACTAGAGTTTTTTTTTTTTGCAAATAGGGAGCAGGACTTCTGTGTGAGCGGCATTATGGAGTTACCTTTAAAATGACAACAAAACTTCTTGTACGGTTCACATTTGGCCCAAATCGGACATGTTAAATAAAGTCCTATAGTTCATATAAAAATAATGGATTTATTTTTCCCCTACCTAATGTCTATATTGACATAGTGGAATGTAAAATGGTTTACGGAGCAGTATAGTCGGACAGGGCCGACTATATGATACCCCACACAACTACCACTGAGATCTAAGTTTCTGAGGATCTATATCCCGAGCCTGGGTAATATTTCGCGATATTTGAACTCTCTTGACCGATTAGATGTCATCAAATGCTCTGAGGCATCATTTCCGAATCATGTTTTCCCGGAGTAAAAATTCTCTCCATAGGAGTCAATTTTTTTTATTTTTCACAGAAAAGTTTTGGTTCATTTGACCCGCTAAATGTTGACCGTCCATTATCATGACAGCCATTTGAAGTAATTGGTCAGATCGAATAACTCTCACATCCGAGTAGATACGTCACAATAATTTGTATCAATTTGAAGGTCAATCACTCCTCTTGAATTTACTATAAACTTCTCACGTCCAAATTTCGATTGACGATAGGTCCAAAACTGTGGCCTGTTTACAAATTATAATGGACAGACGGACGGACTCACATGTCTAGATCGGCTCAGCTAGTCGAGATATGGCGATTACTTTACTAAAAGGTGGGTCTATGACCAATATTTTACGGCGTTACACCACACATACCCAATATCTTCACAACATAGTTGTGTAGGGTATATAAATTAAATATTTATTATATTTAATATATATTGTTTACAAGACTTGTCGTCAAAATTTAATTTGAAACACCGAAATAATTCTAATGGAATTGCCAAAATAGAGCTCGATAATACCCATTTTAAAGCTCACAAATCCTCAAAACAATGTAAATCACGTTGTCTTACTTTAAATCCATACCCAGTAAAAACTAGATCCGGAAATCATGGTGGTTGTTTTGAAAACAGCAAGGCGTTCTAACCTAATCTATAATTCCCCACACATAGATATTAATCTATCTAAATGAAATATTTACATTAGTGTAGATATATTTCTTTCTTTGCAATGGTCAACAAATTCAATTGGATTTTATAGTTGCTGGCAATAACAATAGAATGCATACATACATATGTAAGTTATACGTATGTGAGTGTGATTCTTCTCAAAATTTTTCTAAAAAATGAAAAAAAAAACAGTATTTAATTAGCATTTTATTCAGTTATCTTTTGTCTGATGGCTTGTGTGACAATATCAATGCGTAGGTGCGTTTATTTATGTTTTTATTTTGTTATCTTCTTTCTTTTTTGTTTTGTTTATTTTCTTACATATGGCAGGCACCCCTACATTTTTTTTTGGTTTGATATGTGTATGTATGTATATGATGACCACCCAATTATATTTGCCCTTACAATAAATTCAAACACACAAACTATACCCATATGTACAGTTTAAAGATGTTTCTGTGTAAGCTTTATTGTGGAACTGGAAATACACACACACATACACAAGCAAATCCATACAGAATTGTTGTTTCTTATGTCGTTGAAAAGTTTTTCTCCTCTCGTTGCCCGTTCTTGAAATCATCATGGATCACGTTTTTTTATAAAACTCTCCAACGAAAGTTTCCATACACTCATGTGTATGTGTACATATACGTATATAAGAGTGTTTGTAATGTTTTTTGTTGAAATCTATGCTTTGTAGTGTGTAGATATTGTTGAGGAATAGTGCGTAGTATTTTTATGTTTATTACAGTTGGTGTTGTATAAATGCAACATTTTGCAGTGAAAAGTACTATAACAGAGAGTGTACAAATATTACATTTTAGGATGTCTATCGCATTTATTTTGTTAATTATAGAAACGCGTAACAAGGACAATTTTCGGCTTCTGGTTTAAAAATTGTAGAAGAAGTTGGTGAATATAAGTTGATGTTGGTGGAAATAATAATAACCCAAAAAGTTTTCTTTTCCATAGGCTAAAATTGTGATTTATATCGTAGTGATTTATTTATACCCCAAATCTAAGGTAGAGCGGAGATACTTTAAAATGTTATAATTCTTGATCAGGATAAAATTCTTAGTCGATTAAGTCAGGTTATTTGGCCTGTTGAAATCTTTATGGAGGTTCCAATAAAGATAGATAGGGTTCTGCCATTTTGCACATTATTACTATTATTATTATTACTACACCTATTAAAAATAAGATATATGCGTCTATTTTTTAGTATAGCTTCCATATTAGAAGTGTTTTTCCCGACTAATGTGGATGTAATTACGCAATAAGGGGTTTTGAATGGAAAAATACTCCCTTAAATAATATTTGCAATATTGGTTCAAATTTTGGTAAACCCTGCACTATTTTAGGTACTTGGTAGGTTCCAGTCGCACTTTCTAAACATAATTGGGAAGAACAACTTCAATACAGATTTTTGGCATTGTTTTCATATAAACTAGTTCGCTGGAATTGAATTTAAAAGTGTTTTTACTCATCCACTTCCTGACTAACAGTTGTCTGCAAATGATAAATGTTATGTATAGACAAATATCGGAACCATTCATCGTTACGCAAAATTCTGGGCTCAGCCCTATTATTGATAACGAACGACTAAAGGGCTGAGATATTCACAACACTTCGACCAACCCGTTATCTCACTAGTACGGCCACATCACGCATTGAATATGTAGACCCAATTGTTATACTCGACACAACTATGTTGTCAGCGTATTATAGCTTTGTGTGGCCCCAAGAGTTTGTAACGGCGCGAAATATTAGTCCTAGACCCACCTTTTACTGATATACTTTTACTCCTGAATAACATAGACCCGAGAACTTGATATTATCTCCAAAAGAAGTGGTTGACCTTTATCTTGATACCAATTATATTCTCGGATGTGGGAGTTATACTAAGATAATTACAGGTGTCTACGTATTTTAATTTGGTTAGTATTTCCATCACCACGATGATAATACGTGCGAAAATGTCGCGCGGATCGCTATAAAATTATAACTGAGGTTCCGGTTATGCTCATGGATAAACCTACAAATTTCGGTGATGATCAGAAGATATTGAGGAGATGGAAGGGACCAAAAACTTGTTCTGTATGGTTTCCTAGTCGCTCTATGGACCACTATTGTAACCCGAATATCACAAAATTTACACGGGGAAAGGATCTGACCAACTATTTATGTATATGAAGTCAAGTGAACCAAGACTTTTGAGTGTAAAATACCAAATTTGAATAGTATGGCTTAAATGTTTGCTCCGCGAAAGCATTATTCGGAAAATATGTCAGGGTAAGAAAGAGGATCTCTAATTTTTGAGAGGGTGCAAATACAGCGAAGTATCGTCTAGGCACGGAATATTAATTTGCAGAAAGTTAGAGTTCGGTGGTAGTTGTGCAGGGTATCATATGATCGGCCCCGACCGACTATACTACTCCGCTCACTGGTTTGTACTAAACTTGTTGTTGCCATAAATTGAGGTCATCGATTCGGAACTTAGGTATTTCATTTGCAGAAGTCAAAATTAAAGTTTTCTAGATAAAATTGTGATTGATGAAAGAATGTGCTCATAAAATGTTTAATATCCATGTATTTATTTTCCCTACTAGTCTCAAGAATATCCTTTTTGTCGCATTTTTTTCCCTTACCCTTCATAAATTTTCTAACACTTTTTAGTACAGGAAAAAAGATATATTACTTCATAATATTCCATATAGACGGAATCTACTGTATATGTCTATTGTGTAGCATTCGTTGTTATCAAGGTACATAAGTGCGTATTGTTGCTTTTATTTTTGTTTTTCTGTTCGCCCTTCTGGTTGTTTGTTGGGATTCACCACATAAAAATAAATCATTGGCACTATGTTGCGTATGATTAACCAAAATGCTGTGTAAGTGTAAGCGTCTGTCTTTGTGTGAGTGTTGGAAGATTGTGTTTATGTTTATATTTATGTTTATGTTTTCGTTTTGCTTGTAATTGCGTATCAACTTGAAAGGGAGTGGTGGTGTTTGGCTGATTTTACTTTTTTGGACCTCTGTCTGTATATTAAAGGTGTTAATACTTCAGCTCGACACTAACAATGCCATGTGTTTGGAGTGTGCACGTGTGAGAGAGAGAGAGAGAGCGGGGGAACGAAAGAGCGAGTGTAAATTATCACAATGACATTACGACACAAATATTCTCAAGTTTATCATGATTTTGTTGTTGTTGGGTTTGTAGCAATCTTTCCGTATGAAAGTCAATAAAAATTATGCGCAACATAAAATTCGGAATGGAAAAACATTTAAGACGCAATTTGTTCAATATGTACAGTGGTGGTCACAGATTTAAAACATTTACTGTGCTAAACATATATTGATCAGCCCTCGATTCGTTTGAAGTATTTTTGAAAATTTTTTATTTCAGAACACTTCGATTTACTGCACTTAAGAGATTTAGTGTGAAAATAGAAAATTTTTGCATGCAATTTTTCCATAAATAACGGTTTTTATGAAAATACATCGACTTTGAAGTGGTCATATAATTAAAACATTGTGTGGGATTTTTTACTTTACTGCATTTTTTGCAAATATTTTAAGAAAATCTCTTCAATTTAGTTAAATTTTGTGAACTAAGCACCGATAAAATCATTTACAGATAAAAATTGTTGAAAAAATCTGTAAAATCGATCAAAATTGCCAACAATTTGTACAGTACACCTTACGTTCAGAAAATCACCCTAATTATAGAAAATAAAGGTCCGAATGCACCAGAAATTGCTAGAATTAGTAGAAAACAATAAATAATTCTCAAATTAAAGAAATATTTGAAGTAAAAACTCAAAAAATTGGAATTAACCTAAAGAAACTATTCAATTTCAATAGTCTTTACTGAAGAAGGCCGGAATATTTTTGCAGTATGTGAGAAAAAATCGATTGATATTGGTATTTATTATATCAAATCGACTGTTCGAGTAGTACAGAATATATTTTATCAAAAAATATATCTGTCAGAACAGAACGAACAGAGATCAACGCCTAGGTTGACAGTAAAAGTTTCTGGCACACAGCAGCATGTTTGATGGTCAACTCTTGACCCTTAAAATCTATTGAACATGACAATATTTTTCCAAAATAATATTTTTTGAATCGAATAACTTCCACTTAATCTATTTTAGTATCAAGGAAGTAAAAATTTTACAGTTTGAAAAATATTTGAAGTCTTGTGTTGAACATCAAAAATGCTGCTGTATGCCAGAAACTTTTACTCGTCAACCTAGGCGTTGATCTCTGTTCGTTCTGTTCTGACAGATATATTTTTTGATAAAATATATTCTGTACTACTCGAACAGTCGATTTGATATAATAAATACCAATATCAATCGATTTTTTCTCACATACTGCAAAAATATTCCGGCCTTCTTCAGTAAAGACTATTGAAATTGAATAGTTTCTTTAGGTTAATTCCAATTTTTTGAGTTTTTACTTCAAATATTTCTTTAATTTGAGAATTATTTATTGTTTTCTACTAATTCTAGCAATTTCTGGTGCATTCGGACCTTTATTTTCTATAATTAGGGTGATTTTCTGAACGTAAGGTGTACTGTACAAATTGTTGGCAATTTTTATAGATTTTACGGATTTTTTCAACAATTTTTATCTGTAAATGATTTTATCGGTGCTTAGTTCACAAAATTTAACTAAATTGAAGAGATTTTCTTAAAATATTTGCAAAAAATGCAGTAAAGTAAAAAATCCCACACAATGTTTTAATTATATGGCCACTTCAAAGTCGATGTGTTTTCATAAAAACCGTTATTTATGGAAAAATTGCATGCAAAAATTTTCTATTTTCACACTAAATCTCTTAAGTGCAGTATATCGAAGTGTTCTGAATTAAAAAATTTTCAAAAATACTTCAAACGAATCGAGGGCTGATCACAAAATGTTTACCACAGTAAATGTTTTAATTCTGTGACCACCACTGTATGTATTTAGCATATAATTGACATAGTTAAAAAGGTTTGATATGGCGCCAATGAATCTTGTGGAGTAGGTATTTTTTTTGTGAAAGAAATATTTACAGAGTCGGTGATAAGAATGTGGATTATGAGGAATTGGAAATTTTAATTTTGCTGAAGTTATAAAACCTTGGAATACCCTATAAATTTCATGATTGAAAGTTCTACAGTTCAAGAAACAGAGACGCTTATATGATATCCCATACCACTTTAGATATAAGAATAAACGTCTGTGTCTCTTGTTCATTTTTGATTTTTTGGTATTTAAAATATAAGAAGGTAAAAGAGATATATTTTTCCTTGAAACCTTGTTAAACCGCCTTATATACCATTCAATTTTCAGCAACTCTTCTTCGTCCTCGTTTTCAGCTTTTGAAGGTTCTTTTGTTTTGCATTGTCGAGAGTCGTCACAATAACAGTCGATGGTGTTATTACCTGTCGATATATTTTTTATTCCAAGTCTATGAACGACGAAAGGCTATTGAACTCAATGACTATAAAATTACTTCTGCTATTGTTGCCGCTGTTGTTCGTTTAGTCAATTATAATTTATCAGTAGGAAATTAAAATGATATTTTATTTACAAAAAATAAATAAATACGACGTAGTCATACTACACTTAAAACACCTTGTTTTGGTTGAGAACAATTTATTTACTAAGATGTCATGTTTTTGCCTTTCAGTAGCCGTGTGGTTAAGTGAATAATTAAAAGCTCATTTATTTTTATGCATAACAGGAATGCTAAATGGCTATAAGTTATTGCCTGCAGTGCAGTGGATATTTTCGTTTTGTTAAAAATTTACTAGAATTTAATTGTGATTACACGTTTTTGTATAGGCTCCATATAACGATACTGCCCCATTTTTGGTATTTTGAAGTTATATTTTTAAATCGAAGTGACTGTATTTGTATTTGACGGTTTCAATATAGTTCCATGTTTTGATATATCACACATATGCTGGTCCCTACCAATTTTTGGTATTTTGTTGGTCCTATATGCATTTTTCTACCCAAATTGAATGTAAGATTGTACTCCGAGGAAGTTTATCAGTTTCCTACCGGTGATAAAACTTAAAAAAATACTATGAAAAGCAAGAATCTAGATAAAGTTACGGTGCATAAAGTTACTCAGTACCGACGGATCATCCTACGATCGTGAGCAAACATATCCTACAGATGTTTGTACCTTCCCATCTATAGTCGAGGGTGCCGCTACAAGCAGCAAAAGTATATCTGAGTTTAAGGAACACAGGGGAAGAACAACCTATACCCAACCTTCTTGGGTCTGAACACGAAGACTGCACTTCTTCGGAAGATGCAAACTCGTTGGCTAATAGCAAGAGAAGATATTGCCTACTCAATTTCAAAGGAGACTGTCAAAATCCATTGACTGAGGGTGACGATGTCGATATCAGTAAGACGAGCGCTGCATCCGAATCTTCAGTGAAATCCGGTTCCTTCAAAATGACGAACCAGAAATCACGTAAGAAACAGACAGCGGCAACGAACGGTAAGAAGCCGCCATCTTATGCAAAGGTTACCAGGAGGCACAAAAGAGACTGAAATTAGCTCTGCTATGCAGGGATCGACAAAAACAGTGGGTCTGAAAAAAAAACTAAAAAAGGAGACCCTTAAGGAGGTGAAAGATACAACCAACAATAAGGGGACAATCCCATTAGTCTGTACAGCTGCAGTGTCAAAGGGGACTATGCAATGCTAGAGTTTGAGTCATCAAAGAAGACCTAAGAAAACTAGTGACGGATATTGTCCCAATAAATGAAGCAATCAAACATAAGTAATTGAGGAAAAGGGGCCTTCCTCAATTACAAAATGCAGCGGTCTTCGTTATAGTTCGGAGCAGCGAGTTTACGACGGAACGCATGCTCTGAGTCTTTGCTCTCAAACTGGATAGTGCTGGTGAAAAAATGGGAAGTCTTCGACAGGGAGGAGAAAGAAGATGTGATGAACCTGGACATATCTTCATTGCAAAGTCTAATCAAGACTAGATACATGGCGCAATACGTGTCCAATACAGCCTTCTTCAAGATTGAAAGTCAAGGATTGGAGAGGAGGATGCCATAAAGATTAGCGAGAAAAAAACACCCAGCAATAACAGTGACGGAGCCGAGGAATAGATAACCGACTCTTAAGAGGATCGTTTACTGTTAAAACTCCATCCAGGTAATCTTCCATCGTAGTGAAACTGCAACTTTGGCTCTGATGGAAAGAATAATTAAAGGTAATATAATCATCGGGTTAATACAGGAACCTTGGAATATTAAAAACAATGTCTCCGAATTGAACCACACAAATTACCGGCTGTTTTATGCAAATTCAGATTTTCGCTGAAGAACCTGTATAATAGTCACAAAGGCTGAAGTTTCTTCTTCTTCAGACTTGTCAACATCGATCGCAACTGTATTGAGGCAGGGAATAATTTCCGTCGCATGAGGTAGAATAAATGATTTCCTTAGGAAGAAAATGCTTTTGAAGAGTTCCCCAACATGAGTTTGAATTGTCATAATTTGAAATTGAGTGGAATAGCGGACATTCTATAGATATCAACTGAAAGCGAATAACTTATAATTTACGAGTATTTGGTTAGGGTGATATGCTGTGCAATGTAAGTGCCGAGCGAGCTCACTTTTGATTAAAATCAGTTACGAGTTGATGATTCCGAGTAGTGACGATGACGATGATCTGGCATTATAAACTCAAATTTGTTGCGCGAGAATGAATGAAACATGGTTCCATGCCACAAATCGATTTGAATTTTCATATGAGGACTATGCTATGGAAAATATGTGGTAAGAAGAGTTGACCCAGTGAAAGTCTATCTATGGCAAACTCGGTTCTTCTTCAACCGAGTTTGCCATTGATAGATAGATAGATAGCCCAAAATACCGAACAATAAAGGACATCGTTATATAGGGCCTTCCCCGAAATATTGGCCAAAATATTGTCCACTTTTGTAAGAAGATTGTCTACGTATTGAGAAATTCTAAAATATAGCAAATTTTGTAGGAAAAAAACTCTCCCAAAATTCCGAAAAAATTGACCGATATTAATAATTTATGGTTAAGAGATTTGCCTCAATGCCAATCAAAAATACAAATACAAAAAACTCCCCCAAAATTGCGAAAAAAATTTACCAATATTAATAATTTATGGTTGAGAGATTTTCCTTAAGGGAACCCCCCCCCATTCTCAATTTGTTATTTTTAAGATTTTAAATGGGCTGGTAAATGAATACCAAATGTTTGTAACTTTGCACATATATATTTGAAGATTTAAAAAGGAAGAAAAATAATTTCTGTTGTTGTTTTTTGTTTCAATTTGTTTAAAAAACGATTATTGACTTCGCTCTAAAATTAACAAAAACTAAAATACTGATATTAGGGATATGGGTGACACTATCTATATCTTCAAGAGTTCTTGAGATTTTCAGTTGAAAATTTGTAGGGACATTCTTGAATTAGGGTAGATTCGAATTAAATCAAAAAATTTTTTGACCCCGAGAATGGGGGGGTCCCCTTAATGCGGATCAAAAATTCAAATCTCTTTCAATTTGTTTAAAAAACGAAAAAACGAAAAAATACTGATATTAGGGATATGGGTCTATCATAAGAAAAGTAGACTACTATTGAGATTTTATGACATAAACATTTTCTACTCTATGAGAATAAATCCAAAACCAAAATCGGTAAAATCTCCAGTATTTCGAGGATTTTGAAACGGATTAGGAGAACAGTTTTATATCAAACCCTGTGTCGATATAACTACTTCAAAATTTCTCTATTGAAAACATAGAAAGTCGTTGTAATTAGTGGACGTCTTGTGATTAGACTTATGTATGTTGAATAAAAACAATTTTCTTAGTAGATCGGAGACTTTTTATTTTCTTAATGCATTTGTATTCTTAGTAGGTCGGAGACTTTTTATTAGACTTATGTTTATCTTAATATTCCAAATGTAACATAAGGTCGTAAATTGACACAAGATCTTCACAACTTCATCATACACAAATTATCCAATCATTTCTGATAGTACTCGGTGGTGACATTAAATAAAAAAACGATGCCTATTAGATGTGTCTGGCCAAATGACATAAAAAAACATCAAACAAAATTCCGAACAACGAAAAAAACGCGTCATAAAAACTTTCATGGCATTTCATGGAACAATAGAAAACCTGAAGTGCTTGCAGGCGTCATCTAAAGACTAAGAATCATTAACAGTATTAGATGATGATGCGTATGTGGGTGGCGTGGGTGACGTTCGGTAAACTTTGTGCCTGAAGACAACTAGACGAACAGAAAGTAAAACTGAAACCATAAACAAAAGAAAATGCAACAACAACAAAACAGAAAATAAGAATTTCATTATCATTATTGACATTTCCAATTGATTTGTCTATCTTTTGCGAGTTAACAGCTACGACGTGAGCTGCCCCTTTTGTAAGGGAAGTTCAAAAGGATTTTCCTTTTGTCAGGAGATTGCTCCATTTTTCTTGTTCTTCTTGTTTAGCTTTCCTTGTTGGTTGGTAATGTTGCAACATAAAATCAATGGTCTTTTTTTTGCTTTTGTCACAGTTTTTGCCACTTTGACATTACCCCACAAAAGCATGTGAGTGGGGGGTAATGTCGTTTGTGTTACTTTGCCTTTGATGACAGTTTCTATAGGGTGTATGTGTGTGTCTGTGTGTGTGTTACATACACTGCTTGCAAAAGAGTATTCATTGTAAATGTCTGATATTTAGTGATGGAGGGTTGCTGTTACATTGAAAAATATAAACACAGACACCCGGCACATTCACACACACACACACACACACGAGATTCATAGAACCCCAACTATCATGCACTAAATTTCCGAAATTGGGTCACAATTTAATCAAACAGTATTCAGAAAGAAAAAAACACACACAGAAAACAGCAACAATAAACAAACAAAATAATAACAACAGCAACAACACCAACAATACGTCAGACATGATGAAGGGCTCACTGACTGGCTGGCTGGCTAGATGGCAAACTGGCTGGATGTCTACTTGGTTGGCAAAGTATTGCGTGTTTTGTGGGGCGTATCAAAGAAGATTTTACACTAGAATTTTCTTCTTCTTTTCAAAGGTTTCCACTCATTTGTTATGCTTTGCTTTGCTCTTTACGTATAGTTCAGAGGAGGGTTCTTTGTTATTGTTGACTTAGGGGAGAACTCTATCATCAGACATTAAATAAATTCTATGGATTTTCTTGACAATTACCTTTCTAGTTAAAGATCTTCGGTGTATTTTTTTCTTAACTTGAATTTCGTTTTTTTTTTTGCATTAGAATAAACAGAAATGGGTAATAAAGGGTGTTGCTTACTTTACAGTTTCCTGTTGTCTGGGAAAATAATTACGTCTTTTCTTTGTCCTACTATGTTTCCACCTATCCTTTCGTCAACCCCTGAAGTTGGAGATGGTTTATTTCATTTGCTACGGTCAAAAATGTTCCTAATTTAATATAAATTTCAGGATATGGATTCAATACGTGTAAATTTGTAACAATAGGACTGTCTTAAACGATAAGGAAATATAATTTTGAATGCGTTACTAATGGGGTTTCGTACCCACTAAGATCAAGAAACCCTAAATTGCATACCAGTTTGAAAATATTAAAAAAGCAAACATTTGGAGTTTCGGATCTTTTTCCCCCGATTAAATGCTACTAAACCGTAGCTCATAGTTAAATCTTGCTACGGTAAATATTTCATATGGAACCGACAGTTCTTCATATGACTTCAAATAAAAAGTAGATATGTTTTACAAAAATATTCCTCATTCGATTTGACTGAAGGCATGTCATCTCAAAAATAACCTGCAATAGCCACAATGAAAGATATAATGCCTCTTCTTTATGAATGTTAAAAGAATGAAGAACACCTCAAAAACTTGACCTGTGGCGAATTTGTTCTTCTGAGATTTCAACATCATAATAAAATTTTCACCACACCAGACCATAAGCTCGATTTTGTGTACTTTTACTTCTTACTTGAGGACTTTCTGGTCATTGTCCCAGGAAACTCAACCATCAAGAATTGGTATTCCAAATTTTGACGACGTCAAATGATTTCCGAGACACATAAAATAAATTTTTGACTACAAAAAAATACAGAGCTTCACAAGAGAGAGATTGACTAAAATATGAGAGAGATCTGCATAAAATTAGTTGAAAATGAGTTGATTCGAAGAACTATTTGGGTAAATATGTAACAGTTAATTTGTTTCGAACCCCAATTGACTATAAAACTGAATAGTTGTGACGTCTTTATTTTGGGATCCGCTTGGACACATTTTCATTGACTACCCTGAAAGCAAATTCCATATATGGAGGACCTATATACCTATATTCAAAAATTACTACGAGGGGATTAAGTATTCTCTTTGAAACCAAAATCCTTTAAGAACCTTAAAACAACTAAAATCCGGAAGGCTTTTATACAGGGAATGTATTTGGGAAATTTTCTGTGTTAATGTTTTTTATCTCCAAGCCAGTGAGCGGAGCAGTATAGTCGAACTACGGAAAAAAACTTTCTGCGGATGTTTTGTCCGACCCTGTGTAATTTTTGCATCCTCTTGGCCAATTAGAGGTCAAGAGCTTACACTGACATATCATAACATTGTTTTTTTTTTTTCAATTTACACAGTAGGTCTTGGTTGACTAGACCGCAGAATATTGACAAAAATTAAGTTGTTGGTGCATTTCGTCCGTATAATGTATAATGGACAGTCGGACGGACAAATCTGGAAAGCAAGTTAGAGCCCTTCTTTTGGAAATTACAGCTAAAATCTTCAAAATATAGGAAAGTGGCGGTGTACCTTTCATCAACATTTTTATCGATTTATATGTTCATATGTGCCTTTGGCAAATATTTGGAACTGATAGACACATTAAATATTAATAATAAATACATTATAATAAAAAAAAAAAATTATAATAAATACATTAGAATTTTTTTAATTTATTTTTTTATTTAAATAATTATTTTTACAAAATCAATTGTAAGTTTTGTTTCATAATCCCTAAAAATCAACGGTCGTTCGCATTATCACATTTACACGCTCCGTAATTAATTATTACTCCATAAATAATGTATCACCACCACAAGCATGACCTTAATTCATTCCCTAAACATTTGATAAGGAATAAAGGTTTGACACCACGAAAAAAAACCAACACGAGGAGACAAAAGTCAAAATAAAAATGTCAAAAACATAATCAGACAAAGAAAAAAAAACACACAATAACAACAAATTATAGAAAAGTATGAAATCTATGTGGCAACCAAGTAAACATACAATACGCGTGCAGCTGTATACATACAAACATACATATCTTATCTTTGGTTTCATTACAAGGTCTTAAAGTTATTTATAGGAAAATCGGATGGGGTTATTTTTCGAGCTTTCCCCATTTTTTATTTTTATACCCTTCACCACACTGTGGTACAGGGTATTATGTATTTATGCATATGTTTGTAACAGGCAAAAATAATCGAGATAGACCCATGGTTACTTTTGAGAATATGTATAGAATCACTTTCTAAGTCGATTTATGCATGTCCGTCCGTCTGTCCATGTTAAATTGTAAACAAAGTACAGGTCGCATTTATGATCCGAATTGGATGAAATTTGGCACAACTCATTTGTTTGGCCCAAGCTCCAATAGCTCCAATATATATATTTAACCGATTTAATGTAAACGGTCCCTATATATCCTTCGATTTGCACGAAATTTGGTACAGCCTAATCATTTAGGTCTAGAATGATGTCTGTGAAGTTTCGTGAAAATCGGTCAAGATTTATATATACCACCCATATATAGTTTCGTCCGATTTCATGTAAATGGTGCACCAAAGTTCCTATATATCCTTCGATTTGAACGAAATTTAGCATAACGTACTGAATTGAGCCTAGAATGATGTCTGCCAAGTTTCGAGAAAATCGGTCCAGATTTAGATATAGCTCCCATATATAGTTTCGTCCGATTTCATGTAAATGGTGCCCCAAAGTCCCTATATATTTTTCGATTTGCACGAAATTTGGCATAACGTACTGAATTGAGCCTAGAATGATGTCTGTAAAGTTTCGTGAAAATCGATCAAGATTTAGATATAGCTCCCATATATAGTTTCGTCCGATCTCATGTAAATGGTGCACCAAAGTTCCTATATATCCTTCGATTTGCACGAAATTTGGCATAACGTACTGAATTGAGCCTAGAGTTATGTCTGCCAAGTTTCGAGAAAATTGGTCCAGATTTAGATATAGCTCCCTTTTATTATATATTGATTTTAAGTAATTGACGAACCAAGGAACCAATAGGCTGATAGGAACAAAACGTTCTAAAATTAGTATAACCTAACCTGTGACAAGTTTGTTTGAAATCGCTTAATATTTGGATAGAGCTTCCATATATATTTTCGCCCGATTTCAAGTAAATTGGGCATTAAACTCCCCATGTTAGTCAGATTGACATCAAATTTTGCACAACGTACAAAATTGAGCATAGAATTACGTAGTTGCGTTTTCTAGAAGTACAGACATAGCCCAACGAGTGACGTATTTATATTTGTTTGAAGTCGATTTACATACCTTTGTCCCATCGTAACAAACGAATGACATGTTTATGGATAGATCTAGGTAGATTCACATTTAGATAAACATCATATATTTCATTTGATCCAATTTCATGTTAATGGTCCTGTTTAATATACCCATAGTGGTGAAGGGTGTCATATAGTCGGCCCCGTCCGACTTTACTACTTTCCTTACTGGTTTTTTTGAAAAGCAAAAACTTTAAAAAAATTATTTCAGATTTGAAGTGGTACTTTATCCTAAGCCATTGAAGTGATTGGAAAGTGTGATTCGAGGCAGTAGCCAACATTTATTACATTATCTCGGAAGAACAAACACAAATGCGAACTTTTTTATCCCGGTGGTCAAGGCACCGGCAAAATTCGCCGCTATAAGCGACATGTCGTCATAAACCATATCAAATAAAGTGCAAAACTTTTCTCGAGACTTTTGGATACAGTCGTTAAAACCAATATGTCGTTTAAACGGTTTAGACTGCAGATCTGAAAATAGTACTGTATACTTAAACACACCACCTACACACCCTAACGCTGAATTTGTATACCCTTCAGCACTCTGTAGTACAGAATATTATGACTTTATGCATGAGATAGACCCATGGTTCCTTTTGAGAATATGCATAGAATCACTTTCTGAGTCGATTTATGCATGTCCGTCCGTCTGTCTATTGTTAATTGTAAACAAAGTGCAGGTCGCATTTATGATCCGAATTGGATTAAATTTGGTATGGGTCACTTATTTGGCCCAAGGACGAACCCTATTGAAATTGGTGAAAATCGGTTCATATTTAGATATAGCTCCCATATTTTTAGCAAGAGTAAATTTAAGGCCGATTGGTAGAAGTTTTGCACAACGTACTAACTTTAGTATAAAGGTACCAATGTACCCGGTTATTGATCGTTCACATATAGACATACATAACATATTTAATTTAGTCTAATTTCATGTCAATGGTCCTTCAAAAAAATGTGCGGTATGTGAGGATACATATCTTGAATATACCCAAAGTGGTAAAGGGTAGTCGGCTCGGTCCGACTTTACTACTTTCCTTACTGGTTTTTATTTAAATAGATCTAAACTTTTTTACATAAACAGAAACTCACTCAAATTCGTTTTTAAAATGTAAACTAATTTTCTTAATAAATCAATTATCAATAGTTTAATAATTTCTTTATTTAAGACTTTAACCATTTATAAATTGCTTTCAAAACTAAACAAAAATATGTCTATATGTTTTGGTGTGTTAGGGAACGTGCCGCCATTAGGTTCAATCAAAAACACCTTTTAAATACTTTCGAAAAATTAAAAAAAAAAACAATTTTAACTGGGGAATACCAATCGGTTAAAAGAATCGGTCAAATGAATAAGCATCAGACACGCACGCACTCACTCACGCACTCATCTCTATACCAAAACATATATATTGGCAACAACAACTACAACATCGGCCAATTAAAATGGTATCAGCTCTCCAAAAATCAAAAGCTCTACATCAATACATGGAATGACAAGACGAAAACAAAAAAAGCTGACGAAAAATACAAGCAAAACAAAGAATTGGCAACAAGAAAAATACATACATACATCGAAAATATGATTGTCCGAAAATAATTCATTATGGATAGCGGTATACATACACATGATTCTGTTCGTATGTATCTGTGATATTTTGGTATTTTGCGAAGTAAAAATATATAAATAAAAAAAATACGAATTAACGATCAAAACAAACCAGGCAAGAGAAACAAGTGCGTAGTAGGTGCGTGTGTACCAACGTACGCATTGTTTGTGGCGTTGTTGTTGTTGCTGTTCGTTAAAAGGCAATGACGAGTCAATGATGATATAGACAAAAGATGTAGGGGATGGGGGTGGGGTGGTGTAGCTAAAGGTGTCTACACACAACCACCTTCAAGAGTCTTTAGTCATGAACGTGTGTGTGTGGGATTTTTGTTTTTGTGTCTGATGTAAACTTAATGGGAGATTTCACTCTATTTCTCGTGCGTATTTTTTAGTTTTTTAATCGGATATCAGTTTTATTTAAATATGCGTATCTAAATGTTATTTATAACGGTCATGTAGAGAAACTATTCAATGTTTTTTAATCTATATATATAAAAATGGAGCAAGAAAAATGTATACTAACGCATCAATTGAGAACGGCTGGACCGATTTCACTCAAAATTTCTTTGAGTTGTCGGTAATTACAGTAGGAAGGTTTTTATATAAGAAAATTTTGAGAAAAATCCGCGGAAATCTTGCAAAAATAATTTTAAAGAAACGGTTGGACCGATTTGACTTAAAGTTTCTGTTAGTATTCTGTAATTGAAGTGGAAAGGTTTTAATGAAAGAACATTTTAAGAAAAAATCCGCGAAAACGTTGCAAAATGTATTTTGAACGATATTAACCTCTCCACACATTTTATATCGAACCTTTATGGTTTCACCTCTTCATAGTTATTTTTGGACATATTTTGGACGAAAATGGGCAGTGTATATCTTTAAGAAATTGTCAATTATGGAAAATTCTCAAAATATTTTAATTTTCTACATTTAATTGGATTGTCATTGGCTTCAAAAAAACTATCTATGTATATACAATAGAAAAAAATGTTTGTTTGTATGCTACCAATAGACGCAAAAACCGCTGAACAGGTGTTAATTAGATTTACACAGTATGTCATGAAAGTAACAAAGGATATATAAACTTCTAAAATTCCGCGTGGATGCAGAGTTATAGCCTAAATAGGGAACACACCTAGAAATTTCAGTACATGTAATATGCGTATATCTATATAACGGTAATAGACACAGTCTTCAAAATTTGTCTGAATAGCGTAGGTGTAAATACACATCATGCATACAAATATGAGCGGGGTACGATTTACTCACAATTGAATTTAATTTATCTATACATGGAAAAAAGAAACAATTTTGGTTGTAGACACAAAATTCGCTGAATAGACTTTGCAGAAATTTTCGCAGTCAGTTATGCCATCACATGGAAGTAGGATATGCAAAATAAACTTTCAAAATGACGAAGAGTTATAGCATCAACCGTAATCATAGTTCTGAACTAATATTAATTGTCTATGCACATATCTGAATACCTTGAATAAATATGTTCATAAAAGTATGTATGATATTCAGATAAGTACAAATCCAATCTTAAATGACCAGGAAGTAAAATTTGGTCAATATCTGAAATTTTCAACTCATAATTTTTTGTCCTATTATCAGTGTATTATTATCAGTAATTTTTATAGCCATCAGGTCAGTAACGTCTACTGCTTTCCATCTCTCCATTGTATTATTCATACACATTGGAATAAAATTTGTGTGAAATGAAAATTTTTGAAAATTTCAATAAAAGTATGCATCAGCAATAATTGGGAGATATACAGAAGCGAAATGCGAATGATGAATTAAAAGTTATAATAATCTATAATCTGTGGTGGGTTATCATCATAGGTGACCTGAAAACAAAATATGTACATTACTTGAGAAATTAAGTTTAGTTGATCAAAGGGATATTACTAAAACAAAACTAAACTATTACTAAAACTACAATGGGAAATCAGATGAGAATACAGACATAAAGGTAATGGTAATGGGAATGAAGGATTTTATTGGTCTTTAGTAGGGGCAGCGAAGCGCTACGGTTCCAGCTACAAATGCAAGGATGAAAATCAGAAGATATTCGCAATAGTTTTGATCCTAAGATCCATTCCCTAGATCATTTTTTCTTAAAATATGAATAGTAATAGTTCCATGAGGACACGTTGTTCTTTAAAGTACTTAAAATGTTGCTAGGCACGGGAAATATCAAATCAGGTGGTACCATTATATGGTGGTTATATGCCTAATCGTTGGTCAATGCCTTTGAACTCATAAACACAACACCTCGCATATATCCGATACCACAAATGTGTATCACAGATAAAACTAATATACGATGCCATTTTCTGTGAAAAATTCATTAAGTATATATCAAAAAACAAGTGATGTTTTTTTCGTATTGAGCCTGTGACTATAAAATTGCAAATACCTTAATATATCAAATAAACTTAAACTTAAATATAACTTTGCATATCTTCTAATATGTAGATTCCTTAAATCGGTCGGGACATTTATATGGGAACAATGTTACAACACTATGTGACAGTAGGTTGCCCATGTTCTTTAAAAATAATGTACAGACACTCAGGTTGGAAAAAGGGTTAAGAACTTCAAATATGTATGGCGCCTTTTTAATACTTTAGACCAACTCTATGAGAAAATTTGGACCAAATAAAACATTACTACCACTTTGGTTGACACACTGGAACCAACTCCCCAAAATACCGAATATTTTGGGTACCGTTATATGGGAGCTACCTCAAAGAGTGGACCAATATAGATACTTTTAGTACGATTCATTCTACCAAATAAAACAACCAATTACCAAATTACTGCCGATTAGATTTAAAAATTATATGAGGGATATTTGGAAGCTTGGGCGAATAAAAAATTTCAGCCAAATACTGAATATTAAGGGATATATATGGGAGCTATCCGAATACTTGGGTCAATATTGATATTAATAATGTAATGTTAAATTTTCAATATCAACTATCATATAAGTAGAACGCCGAAAATTATACATCAACAATATTGCTAGGCAAGACAACGTTTGCCGGGCCCGCTAGTTGTTTTTAAAAGCCTTTCATTGTTTTCTATGATCTATATATATAAAAACTGATGGATAATTAGATAGACAGCGGATGTCTATGAAGAAAGAAAAAAGTGAATGTTTAATTAATACTTTATTTCGCTTAAATTGTCTATGGACATATATTTTTATAGAAAATTTAGTAGTCTAAATAAGAGGAATAAATCAGCGAAGTAAAAATGTTAAGATTTTTATGATAAATGTTTGCGAACTTATTTTTAGCTCACTAATACCAAAAACGAAAGGCTCAATTTCGACATCTCCAGCCTGTTGTAAAGTGGAGAGTAGATAAAAAATGAGCGTTGAAAATAGTCATCAGGAAAACTGCCAATATCTGTATTGGGTCGTTTATGTTTTGAAGAGGTTTGCAACCAAATTTGTTGGGTTCCCATTGAAATCTATTAATAAATATAGGTTCTATCCAATTTCCTTATTTGAAAGGTTCTAACCGATCGAATTCACTGTAATTTTGCACTGATGCGTCAATTAAAGACTGCCATTCTGAGTAGTGGAGCAATGCTTCATCGAAGCTCCGCATCTTGCTTTTTATATCCTCCACCATAAGTTCGAGTGTATATTAAATTTCTATACCTCGAAATATTAACCGGAGATCCCAAAAAATATATTATTGATCAGAATAAAATTCGATGTCGATTTATGCCTGTCATTCTTCTGTCCGTCTATTGAAATCACGATAGAGATCACAATAATTTAGTATTTTTGATACCCCTAGTATTGGGTGTTGTGGGAATTTTGGACACGTTTTCCAACCGAATTGGCTATAATTTGGTATTTCGGATTCTTACAAAAATTATTTATATTGACCTATGTTTCAGGTTAGCTCATATAACGGTACTCCCCAATAATCGTTATTTTGGGCACGCGTTTTAAATAAATTGGCTGTAATTTAGTATTTTGGGTTCTCATTGTATAGCACATGTCCGTACCAAAAATTATTAATATTGACCAAAGTTTCAGGGTGGGCCTCATATAACGGTACTCCCCAATATACGGTATTTTGGACACGTTTTCCAACCGAATTAGTTGTGGTTTTTATACCCTTCAACACACTGGGGTACAGGTTATTATGTCTTTGTGCATATGTTTGTAACAGGCAAAAAAAAATCGAGATAGACATATGGTTCCTTTCTGAGTCGATTTACGCATGTCCGTCCGGCCATGTATTTTGTGAACAAAGTACAGGTCGCATTTATGCTCCCAATTGGATGTAATTTGGCACAGCTCATTTGTTTGGCCAAAGGACGAACCCTATTGAAATCGGTTCAGATTTAGATATAGCTCCCATATATATCTTTGTTCGATTTAAGGTAAATGGTGTACCAAAGTCCCTATATATCATTCGATTTGCGAATAGCGTACTGAAATAAGTCTAGAATGATGTGTGCAAAGTTTCGTGAAAATCGGTTAAGATTTAGATATAGCTCCCATATATAGTTTCGCCCGATTTTAGGTAAATAGTCCACTAAAGTCCCTGGAAGTATTTTGATTTGCAGGAATTTTGGCATAGCGTACTGAATTAAGTCTAGAATGGTGTGTGCAAAGTTTCGTGAAAATCGGTTCAGATTTAGATATAGCTCCCATGTATATTTTCATCCGATTTAAGTTAAATGGTGCACCAAAGACCCTATATATCTTTCGATTTGCACGAAATTTGGCATAGCGTACTGAATTGCTTATATAATAATGTGTGCTAAGTTTCATGAAAATTGGTTCAGATTTAGATATAGCTCCCATATATACGTTCGCCCGATTTTAGGTAAATGGTGAACCAAAGTCCCTGGAAATCTTTTCATTTGTACGAATTTTGGCATAGCCTACTGAATTAAATCTAGAATGACGTGTGCAATGTTTCGTGAAAATCGGTTCAGAATTGTATATATAGCTCCCATATATATTTTCGTCCGATTTTATGTAATTGGTGCACCAAAGACCCTACATACCTTTCAATTTGCACGAATTTTGGTATAGGGTACTGAATTAAGTCTAGAATAATGTTGCTAAGCTTCGTGAAAAGATCAATACCTAGGCCGATTGAAACAATGTACTGAAGTAATATAAATTAGTTTCTGACAAGTTTCACCGAAATCGGTTCAGATATAGGTATATAACAAAAACCCGACGTCTGTTAGGATACATATGTAGAATATACCCAAAGTGGTGAAGGGTATCATATAGTCGGCCCCGTCCGACTTTACTTTTTTCCTTACTGGTTAATTTTGGGTTCTCATTGTAGATATTTTGAGAATATCAATCATCTTTTTCTCACGTATTTTTTCGGTATATTCAAGGTGCTATCATAATATGAAATTTCTCCCAGGAGCCCCTCATTAATTTTATTTATTATGGCTGTCATTCTCATAGTTTTTTACTTGATTTTAACAGAAATCGGTCGGGACCCATATATGGGGTTATTCGAAACCATATGTTGTGATTTTTTTGAAGAGCCTTAACGTAAAAAATTATGCTAGGACTTTCAGCATATCGAAAATTCCGCGGGATTCTTATATGGCATATATGTGTAAACAGGTTTCTGATTTTGTTGGTTTCCAATAGAGGAAATAGCTTTGTTTTTATCCAACTTTTCAACAACAGTTTTAACTTTTTAGTATTCAAATTATGTGTACAGTACCCCTTTGTAAAGCTAAAAATGAAAAACCAACCTTTGAATCTGATACAGACTATAAATCTAATTTGAAATTTATATGAATACATACATGCTCCTTTTTAAAAATAAACACTTTCAGCGATTTGAAAAAATCATAAATATATTTTCATGGGTTTCTTTCCTTGATTCAAACCTGTACATGAATTAAGAAGTAAGGAAGCATTTCATCAACTATATCATTACAGTCTATATTAGAATTGTTGTTGTTGCTGCAGATAAACCATTCGTCAAAAGCTAATTAAGTTTAAAGATCTTTTTTTTTTGCTACACACTAGGAGACCTAAAAGCAATTGAGTGGGATCAAATGATTTAGACTTTTATTACCAAAAACTAGTCGTCTATTTAGGAATAAAAATAATCACCCACCTATTGGACTATTGGACACTCTGACGATGATTGGGCGAAATGGAAAACATTTTAATTGCTGTTTTCCAACTGTCACTGCCGTAGGGTTTTTGGCAAAATGACTTGATGGAAATTTCGTATAAACGTAGGAAATTTATCTAGAAACAGCCAAGGGGTAATTACGGGGTAGTCGGGGTTTTGTCATTCATTCATATATTTCACGTCCCATTGAGAAATTTGTGCTTAGAGTAAAGTGCGGGGGATTTTTCCAGCTGTTTTCTTCTTACTTTTTGTTGTGTATTTGAAAAGTTGTTTGGTTATTTGGGTTTTTCTTTCTCTGTATCAATTGCTCCCCCGCAAGCCCGGCGGTGTCGCCATATTGTTGAGTGTCTGGCTGGATGGCTGGCTGGATGAGAACAAAAAAAGTTTATTTGCAGATATTCATGGTGTTGGGTTCTTAGAAGCTTAGGGTGGCTCCCCTGCTGATAGCCGAGTAGGCCGACACAAAGTGGTAGGAGGGAAGGCTTGACGAAGGATGTAGAGGAGGAAACTTGAATGTTTATTGTAATGAACGTAGTAGTAAATTTATCTGCTTTGTTGTTAAACGTTTCACGTTCTCAGTTTTGTGATTCCGGTTTGGCAGCGGCGGCTGCTGTTGCTTCTTTGCAGGTCTCTTCTTTTTCCTTTTTAATTTTCTTGGATTTTCCATAGTTTTCTCAGTTTCACTTTCCGTTCTTGTTTTCCTTTTTCTTTTCATTTTTTTGTTAAGGGTGAGTTTATTATACCTCCTAGATATATTTTTTATATTATTAAAGTCGGTGGGGTGTTTTTTTGTTCTTGCTGTTGTTGGTATTTCTTTGTAGTCAAACATTGCTTTGATTTGAATCTCCTTGACGATTGTAGAGTCTGGATGCCGGCATTTGCTGTGGAATTTCCATGGCTTTTGTTTACTTTCTGTGTGTATACACAGAATGTGGCATAATGATGACGACGAGACAAGGCGTTGATGATGACGACGCCGAACGACGTCATATTGCAAAAATAGAGATTTCAATTTATTCGATTTGCCATGGAAATTGTAAACTTATCTGAGTCGTTCGATCTCTTCTTCTTGTTGTTTTTTCTTCTGTTGTTTTGCAAATTGTCTATTAAAATTGTTTAGGTATTTTGTTGTTTATAAATAAATATACGATAGATAGCTATTTTTATGTCTGTTTCTATTTATATTTGCATATTTACGTGGGCCAGCATTAATTTGTTATCTTTTTTTCATTTCAGGTATGTCTGGATCATTCATGATTTTTCTGATTTCAATATCTTTGGAAATGACAAGTGTGGTAAAGAAAATATGTAAGAAAAATTCAATTAAATGTGAATCTGTCAATCGATTTTTAATAAGAAACGATAATGCCTTATTTGAACATGTGTTTTGAGTTTTAAAGTGATATATTTATAAATTTAAAAATATGTTTATTTCAAAGAAAAATACCTTTTGGAGAATGAGATGTTTCATTAAATGATGTCTACAATTGCTTAAATTTGGTTGTAAAAAATATTTTAGAATGGGTAAATTTTAGCAAAACATTATTTTCTATCTACGTTTTAATTCAAAAATAGCTGAATCAATTTCATAACAATAAAATTTCATAAAAAACTCTGCAATGTCGAGCAGAGTTTTTTTAAATTTCACTGTTCCTTTAAAAAATCAATGCAACTGAGTTTTAAAACCCGGAAAACATTTTTTCTATTTTAAATGAAAACCAAACATTTTCCAACTGATTTCTATTAGTTTCAGATTTTTTGTATATCTACCCACATTAAATTCATTAAACATTAGCATAATTAAATTAATTGTATTCACGTACACGCTTACATACATATCTGAGTCAAACCATATTCATGTCTGAAATTCTTTTCGAATACATGAGAGATATAAATTCGTTACTTTATGGTGAGTCAATGAACGTGTTTGCCCTAAATTGGAAAAAATGATCATAAATTCCCCAAAAACAGAGACCTAAAGACAACGGAAACATAAATTGTTGTTTAGAAGACAATCGCAGAACACTAATGTAAATTCTTTCCGAGCGATTACCTTTAACTATTGTATTAATGGGTAGATAAAAAGCAACAAAATTCAACAAATTGGAGTAAGAAAATATTAAAGTCGTATGTTTATAATCCCTCGAACTAATAGCATTAGACAATTAAATTTATTTTTAGTTTTTAGTGAAAATAAAATATTAAAATTTTTGCGCAAATCTACCTTTAAACAATTAAAAATATAAGTCCACCACTATTGAAATGGCCTAGGCGCATGTGACAACCGATGTGGCTATATTTTCCCATTATATGTTGTTGGGTGTTAAACCCCCAACAACATGTAATGTTGTTATTGTTTTCTCAGAAAAATTTCAATATAGGTTCACGTTTTCCCACCCTTCCTTCTTTTCGTAATGTTCAAGGCCCACCTTCTTTTCGTAATGTTTAAGGCCCTAGCCGAAATTTGGTTCTTCGATTTCCCTGGGGATAATAATCTTATTTTCCAACACAAGGCTTATATTTGGGTATTGCGAATCCTGGGATGGTGAATAACTTCTTCACAGAACATTATCGATATAAGTACAATCTATAGATTCCGTCATCATTCCGGAATGCCTTAGTCTTTCCAAAGGTCTTAGTTGAATTTTCCTATATGCAATTTGGCATTTCGTTATCACAGAGGATAATTATTCTTCAGATATATTTCCATTTAAGGAATTAGACCTATTTTGGGATATTTACATCCCATCTCATGATAGATGCCGAACTTAACGACAAGTTCCCTTGGCTGTTAAATACGAATTTCAGGGTTAATAGGGGTGGAGTTCGCGTAATCTCTACATAATAAAAATAGAAACGGCTTAAAGTTTGTCTGGTCCGAACTATTAATACTCTTTACCATAACATGCGTATTTAAATCGCGTAAAACCGTCCGGAACTCTATGGGATGCTATGCTAAGCATGGACAAGCTGCAAACTGTCTACACAAAGTATTCTTAGTTAGTTACTTTTAGTTAGTCTAGTTTGAAAATTCGGCTAGGAACTTCAATATAAAAAAATCAGGGATTTAGCTGTAAATAAGCTGGTCGAATCGAAAATGTGAACAAATATGAACATTGGATGTTCACATTATCGAGAGTTCACAAATTAGAGCCACTGAGGTGAAAACCTTCCACACTCCAATAGCGAAGAATGCCAAATATGTGTACCTTCTTTAAAATATTTTAAAGTCGGAGGCACGGCACCGAACCAAACGGTTGAACCGAATTTTCTTAAATAAAGTCTCACCCATACTTATCAAAATTAATTTTAAAATTCAGATTCCATTTCTAAAGATAAAAGTTAAAAGGCTATAGGGTTCGGACAGATGTGAAAATGTGTTCATAACGAAAAATATGCAAATTTTGTGAGAATATGTTTTTTTTTAATTTTTTTCTAATGATTTAATTAAAATAGTTCAATATTATTTTAGCGTAAGGTTTTCTTTTTTTAAACCTTAAAATCCAAATAATTTCTACTCTAAAGGAAATAACGAGCGAAGTATTCACGGGTAGGATCTTTTTGTACTGACCTCCATATTTCCACTCTGCAACGTTGTGCATATCAATTTTCGAGGGCTCTTATTAACTTACTAACAGTTACTACTTTTTTACACTCCAAAACAGATACCCATAAGAAATTTTTAGGCTGCATGTCCTTAATTTTAAAATTTTGAGTACACTTTAGTACTTTTCCCTCCTTCTAATATTAAAAAAAAAACATTTAATTTTGGATTTTGTAAAATATTCTTCATAAAATCCAAATATTAATTCTCAACTTCAATTAGAATTCGTTCCTATATTTCGTGTGCCAAAGAATGATATCAAATTTTTGGAATCAAATAAACTAAGCCTATTGCAATGCTCGAATTCCCTTTCATTACAAATAAACCTCATCTGTAATTTTTTTTTAAAGCTAAATTGAATTTTGTAATAAGCTTGGATTTAAACAAAAAAAAAAGTAGGCGCCGTTTCCAAATTGTTTTCCCATTTTAGGTTAAACAAACACGTCTCTCTGTCTCTGTTTCAAGTTGCACTCCAACGATGTTTTGTTACGAAATAAGAAAATGAATGTACGGGGCAGGTGTATGCGGCAGACAGACAGACCATCCATTCCTGGCAGTTGCTGGTGGTGACGTTATAAAAATGATTTAGTGCGTACGTGTATACTTTTGTATTTAAAGATAATCTATAATCTTCTTTCAATTGGGGATTTTCATTCGAATCGAAGACATCATTGATTTCCAAACGATTTCGATTCACACAGCTCAGTTCAGCTCAGCTTGTTCATGGTGGGCCAATGAATGCCGAAAGAAAAAAGAATCAACATTCGAACCGAACGAACATTCAGTTCAATGAACCGCATTGTGAACGGAATTGTGAATGTCTGCTGCTTCACAGCATAAAGAAATACGCACACAGACACACACAAAAAAGGTATTGAAGGCAGATGGATTCAACGAAGGCTACGGCTATGAATTGAAAGATAGAGTGAGGTGGAGGTTCCATCTCCACAGGCTTATTAGACCTAATTCAAAGAAATACAACAACAACAACAGCCATCTTCTAAACAGAGAATTGGGTCTTAGGAAGGACTATATGAAACAAGTCTCAATTTATGTGCAATTAAAATGTCAGGCGAAATATCAAATCACACACACGTACACACACACCACACTCACACCGTGGCATTTAGTGTAAATATGTTTTGTTATTGGTTGGCGTGGAGGGATAACGGCTTACAACACTCTGTGGCACATAAAAAAACACACACACAGTGACGACACACGGCTGTTGGTGACACACTCACAAGCCCATAAGTATTTATTTACGCATTAATTCCTGTGCACTCAACCTTGTAGGGGAGGATTCGATGGAAATTGAGTTGAATGTCCTCGACAGAAGGTAATGAATCGTTTAATTCTGGTTTTCAACACCTTTATGCCTCCACCATGCACAGAAAAAGGGTTCAAACAAAAATCAATTGAAAAATGTATTCGACAACAGCAAAAAATGGTCCTTGAACTTGAGGAAACCTTTTGCCGAGGTCGTACAAACGACATCACAGCTGTGATGAGTAACCAAGTTAGGATTACCGTTTTTTTTGTTGGTTTAAATCTTCTTCTTTAAAATTGCTGTTGATGAGGACAAGTTTACTTTCCAACTAAAGTCTTAATATGCTACAGAAATACAACAACAACAACGTTATACCAATGTGAATACATAAAGAAAATACCTGATCCCATCACGAATTATCGAAGCAAAAGAAACGAAAGGATAATTAAAATGCGTATGTGGCTTTTATGGCATTAACGGGCCCAGAGACAGAGAGAAGCCTAAACATCGACAACGACGACGGCGACAAGGTATTATCTAAAACTAAACGGCCATTCATGGGACAGAGTTACAGTCACATGCACGTGTGACGCATTCGAAATCAAAAGAACGGGATGGATGACTGCTATCAGACAATGAATGAAGGCAATGGGAAACTCTACAACCGAGTTAAAAGATGGGCGGTTGGCTAACTAGAAATAAGACGTAGAACTTTTATACGGATTTTGGTGACATTCTGCCATTCTGTTTGCCATGGCTGAGAATGATTACAATGACGTCGTTGGCCATTTCAAGTAATGACAAGACAGGTTTTGTATTCCGTACATTGTCCTTTTGTCGCTGTCCCTTTTTGTGCGCTGTAAGACGCTACTAATTGATAGAAGATAAACATAAGTAGCATTACAAGAAGGAAATATGTCGTAAAGACACGATGTTTATCTGCGATGTAATTAGGGTTTCTGTAAGTGAACGGGAATGGGAATGGCCCAAAAGTCAATTTATTTTCATATCAACTTAATCAGTCTAGACTAGACTAGTGGGTCATCTAAATTTATCAACACATATGTATGTATGTGCAGATTTAAAAGTGTGTACGCAATGTTACATACATTTTAGTTTCGAATTATGTTTGTTTAAAGCTGAATCGTAAAAAGCTCGACCTATTTCCAGAAGCTATCACAGATATTAATTACACAAGATCGCAACAATTATACGCCATCAGTCTTCCTGAAAATGTTTGAAATGTTTAAATTGTTGATTCTTATACCAACCCCACAAAATGGTCAAACCATAGCTGAGCATGTTTATAATATCATGGGAACGGATTGAACCATCCTTTACACAACCTAATATTTTAAGTCTGCATAATGTTTGAATATAGGGCTTATCGGTCTCTTCTTCTTCTAATACCTCGCTCATAAAGGGTCAATATTTTGAAAACTTGTAAATCTCATATGAAGCGATCGGAATATCAAAATTTCATCCTAGATCAGATCTGAAACCTAGAATAATATCTGAATACGGACTTATCGGTCCATTTCTTCTGGCACCTCCCCACAAAGTGTGAAATTTTTAAAAAAGCACATGGTAGAATTTTTTAACCCCTCGCTCCACTCATACAAAATGTCAACATTTTCAAAATGAATATTCAAATTTAATACAAACTTTGTATATTATAATGTTTTTAACAGACTTAGATCAAGTTCGAAAATGGGAGTCATCAACCCACTACTTCTTGTACCTCCCCCACAAAGGGTCGAAATTTTGAAAATTGGTTAATCTAACATCAAAACTTACCAATCGTATTACTTTTAGCAAACCCAGAACAAGTTCGATGGCGTAGTCTACAGTAAGTCGGATAATAAGTCGGACATGGCGGACTTTATTATTTATGCAAAAGATTTATTTTTTGCATACATAATAAAGCCCATGTTTCAAAAGGGCTGTATTTATTGTGTCCAAAGTGAAGATGGGGTTAGATGAGTAGGTTTGGCTGGGCAGTTGAAAAGGTGTAGCGTATCACGTGGACCATTACCACCTGCCGGACAGATATTATTGACCGCGCGGTCAATTCGTGCCCACTATGAATTGAGGCGGCTACAACATCCAGATCTCAATTGTGCCCAGACTCTTCTGCAGTTATCAGAAGCGGGTGATCACCGAAGATCATATTCATACGATATTATCAAATTGCTTCCTCAACTGCATCCGTGTGAATACGACTCAATCCTGCTTGATAGGCCTATTGATCTAGAGGTTCCCTTTAGTACCTTTGAAACTCTCTCTCCAGATCATGAAGATGCTTCCTGACATGCCTATGTGGTAGGTGCCTATCCATTAGGTAATGGTTTGGATGCCTACATCTATAACACCCAAGCAGGCACTGCATCGTCAACATTGTGTTGACGCACAGATTTTCGTCTCCTCATGTATTGGAGTGTGACATCCTGTTGCTGTCCTCAGGGCGACATTCTGGCATTATTGAAGACTTTTCCACTGCGTTATACTAACGTTAGCTGACTACACTGGCGCCGCATAGTTTACCACAGACTGGTCTATTGCTGTGTATGTCTTTACAAACATTTCTTAGTCTGATCCCCAAGTGCTGCCGGTTAGCGACTTGATAACCCTGTTCCTGATCTTATTGCAAATGGCTGTGGCAAGGGCGGACGACTCATAAAGCCTATCGAATGTGAACCTTGAGGGTATTTGGTGTTCGGAATTGTGGATTCGGACCTTCGCATTCCATCTCCGCTATCCATGTGGTAAACAGTGTGGCCGTTGATTAGTGGCGAATATTTCCATATTCCTCGGCCTGACGCCAATATCGTACAATCATCCGCGTATGTTACGATCTTTATGTCGTTTGGTGGGCGTGGAATTCCAGAAACAGTTCCGGAAATATCACCCCTCCTTTGGGAACTCTTTGTTTAACTCTACGGGCCATCGACTTCCTGTTTCTGATTTCCATGTACGATTTTCGTCCACACATATAATTAACGATACAATGTTGGCTGGAGGGTTGTTCTCTCGTCGTCCTCAAACAGCTTGGCGTGACTGAAGGTATCAAATGCCTTGTATAGGTCCACCGACACCATAACTGTTCTTTTACACGGCCTGTTCTGATTGAGTCCTTCTGTTATATGCGTGGAAATGTCGTGCAAAGCTGTTGTTGTACTGTGCTGCTTTGGGAACCCATGTTGATTATCAGCAATTGAGTAGCATTTACGAATGCCAAGGAGTAGTAATGCATCAAGTGTCTTAGCTACTGGCGACAAAATCGGAGATCGGCCTGTATTACTCACCTTTGCTGGCATCCTTGCCTGGCTTCAGTAGCGGAACCACACTACTCATTTCCAAGCATCGGGAACTATGTAGGTGGCTAACGACATATTAAGGACTTTAGTTAGGTACTCTAACTTGTACAAGATATTAATAGTAGCCTTCGTAAGTGTTTCGATACGGATTATCAGTGTGTATGTGCTTGCTGTATTTTGTACTAGCTCATCTTTGAATGTTATATCCACACATTATTTTTGGATCGTGTCACGCTGTGGAATAACCTTTTTGGTCCAATTTTTGTTTGAGTTTTTTGCCATCATTGATTTATATTCGCTGAAAGCATTTTTTAGCCCAAAATCAATTTAAGAAAAACGAGTATATTCTTCATTTACATTTATCCCAATTCATACCATATATGTAGAGATAAAATAACGTTTTAATATTTGGAACACGCTATTAATCACATCGGTCAGTCGTCAATATATGGACTATAAATTCAAGAGCTTTTAAAGATTTTCTTCTGAAATGGATTAAGGTTCCTTATATATTCCTATTCCTAGGATCCAAAATTTCTATAGAAAGTACTCTGTTTTGAGAGTATTATACGAAGTTTCGACATTTAAAATTCCAATTCTTTTTGAATCCTTTTATTTCCATATCAGTAGGAAATAAAGTCCACCAAAGAAATCGGTCATTTAAATTGAAAAAAACAAAAAAATAATTAAACACCTGATGATGACAATGATTTTATGTTGTTGTTGTAATGTACACTTTTATGCCCATATCTATGGCATACGCCTATTTACGATTTTATATCTCTCAATCGTATCTCTTTTTTCCTGATATTCTTGGCAACACGTCAATGCAATGGCGTGGAGTTGATCATTTGAATGCATTTCAATTCCATAAAGTTGGTGTTGTTGTTGGTGGTACTGGTGCTGGTTTTCCCTCTGTTTGGGTGTTCTCTTCCTGCATAGAATTGTCGTTGATAAAGTTCGTAGAGTGAGGGATTTAATTACGCACAAAACCGGACTGCATATTCTAGTTGGTGTGTGTGCATGTGTGTGAGTGTGTTGCACACTCTGCTGCTGTGAATGTTTTAAATAATTTTGTGCGTACGCATATAACAAAACTTCCCAGGGTGTTGGAGAGACGGAATGGAGGGTGCTCACATGGGGCCATAATCTGTATATATTCCATCTTTGCCTTTAGCCTTTAATTTCATGTCATAAATATAGAATGTAGGTCTCATGTCGACATTTTTATAAATATAAGTTTTTGCCATAAATTTAAATGAAAATTCCATATTATTCAATGTACGCTCGGCATGTGTTGTGTCGCCTATATAATGACATTATTAAACACTGTTTGTATAACATATTCAAATATCACGAGAACAATGTGCATCATAGTATAGTGACTCTTATATGCCTGGGTTTTATCAGAAGTCCTGCTACAAGATGTAGGTATATGTATGTAATTATACAAAAATTGTGCCGAAATTTTGGAAAACGTTTTATTTTTAACAGTTTCCACAAAAAATTATGGAATTGTTTTTCAATTCATTTCAAAATTATTGTTAATTTCCAAAAATAAAAAAAAAGTTTCCTACGCCGATTTTACACCAGAGACTTCCTTCCATGCCATGTGTGATTTCTATCCAAATATTTAATTTCCCCCATACTAAAGATAAGGCCCCTGACAAGGCTACATCTAGCAAACACTTCGCCCTTTCTTTTGTACTATGCACCGGTGTTGCACACAACCACGACGACAGCCGACCGACAGACAGACAATGGTCATTGGTGTGCATTCAAACACGAACGCAAAGCACAGTTGTTGCTGCCGTTCTGTCGTACGTACATCAGTCTCAAACCTTGTTCGTTTATTGGTGTTGCTGGTTTTTGCTGCTGCTACTGCTGTTGTTGTTCTTGATGGTAGAGTAGCCTGCCGCTGCCACTACTGTTGCTGTGGTTGGCTCTGTTGCATTGCTGTACAGTTCAATTTGTATGGAAAAGTGGGTTAATGGGTCATGATTCAGTTCAGACCATTTGTTGCATACTATCTTGCAAACACATGCACACACACACACACGCATACACACACCTCGACACACATGCACTGTTAAAAGGCACAATTACTTCTTTTTTTGCGTTGTTTCATTTATGGATGTTCTTTATTTTCATTCAATTGGGGTGTGGATCGGTAGTTGGATGGATGGTTGAATTGAAATAGGATGGGTGTTGTGTGTTTTTTATTTTACTGGAAAGGGGAGGGGGTCTCAGTTACCGGTTATGTTGTGCAATGTTGCAATCTGTTTTCCCATTTGTTGTTGCTGCCACTGCCACTGCTGCTGTTGTAAGTTGTATTGATGTGTTGTGTTGGTGATACATTGTCAATTTCAGTGATACTTCTCTTTTTGTGAATACGATGTGCGGCATTGTGTGGCACGTACATACTGGATATACATGTGTATGTCAGGGTATGGAATTAATGCTATGAAATATACATTATAAAATGTAGTAGTTGGGTTTGTCTTTATCTTGATGTTTTATAGAATTATGTTCAATGATGTCAAAATTTACGAAGTTCGCAGGTGAGCTCAGAAAATAGTATTTTGAACATTCTTTTGACCATATATAGATATTAAAAAAGTTACTTTTTAGTGTAGTCCCTTATAATTTTTAAATTTTAGACGCATTTTCCAACCGAAGTGGCTACAATATTGAATGCCGAGATCTTAAAATGTGAGAAAAATATTTGGAAAATTTTCTATAGGGTCCATGTTTTGCCATAGCATCTGCTTCGCAGAAAATTTTTGACATAGGTCCACATGTTGGTATAACCCCTTATAATGGTTAAGCCCTATTTCGGGTTTTTGATGGCGGAAAAACATTATTCGCAGAAACTTATTGATAGTGGTCGACGTATTGGCATAACCGGGGTAGTGGGTGGGTAAAAAAATATTCCAAGGCAAATTTATGTCTATTTTTTGTTATAAAAACCGTTAGGCCCGGTCGAGTCAATGTTTTTAACCCCTCCACCATGGGATGCGTAATCAAAATAGCTAAAACCCTTATATAGTCCATACAGACCCATCTTATAAATTTCTGCAATGAGTGGTTCTGTGCTCTGATAAAACTTTAGTTGAAAAATTTGGCAAGGAACCTCAAGATATTAAAAATATTGCGGAACTTTTATTTGGTAGGGCCTACATATGAACCTATAAAGAACATTTTTTGGGAAGAAGTTTTTCTACCTCCAAGAACCTCCAAATTACAACCATGAATTCAAATTATCGAAAAATGATATCCAATACATTAACAGTAGTAGTCTTTAATGCTGCGAACTCTACTCTAATGTGATTTCAACATACAGACGGACATGGCTAATTCGACACAGAATTTTATTTTAATCAACAACATATACATTTTTAAGAGACTCTGACGAGTCTCTGTTTTGGAGGGTGTAAGTAACATTACTCATTTTTAGTATAACATGTGTGCCTTCACTTAATCTAAATACCCCAAAAATGTAGGATATCATACTCCACTCGACTTTCAATCCTTCCCTACCGCTTTTGTTATTTCAATCTGGTCCCTGACTTTATTATGAATTTTTATATTATTATTACGATGGTTTATGATTTTTGCCATGTTGGTTGTCTTTCCATTTACTTCTTCCTCTTTATTTATACCCTTCACCACACTGTGGTACAGGGTATTATGTCATTGTGCATATGTTTGTAACAGGCAAAAGGAATCGAGATAGACCCATTGTTCCGTTTGAGAATATGCATAGAATTACTTTCTGAGTCCATTTACGCATGTCCGTCTGTCCGTCCGTTCGTCCACGTATTTTTGTTAACAAATCGCATTTATGATCCGATTTGGATGAAATTTGGCGCTGTTGGAGAACAACCTACTATTTATTTATATTTTATTTATTAATTAATTATTCATTAATTCCTAATTTTAATATTTGCCACTATTTATAATTTCCCCATAGTTAATTTCTAATTTGGCATCCCTAATTTTATTTCTAAATTGTCACGACTGACATCCCTATTTTCTTGTAATTCTAAGTTTTGCCTATTCCCTTTTCTCTAACTAATTCAAGGTCAGAATTTGTCTCAACAGCAGTCGGTCGTTGATCTTTGTTTACATACTGACTCCGTTACGTTGCTAATTGTTGTTGTTGTCGCTTGCATATTATATGCAAACGCATAAACAAACAACATTTCTAACAACGCAAGCAGAGTCATTATGTACAAAGGAAGATGTTACCTTGATGGCTACTGCTGTTGATCACTTGTTATTAGTATCGTTTTGTTTCTCTGCCTTGCTGCGTAAACTAATTCTGATCGCCAATTTTGTAAACTTTCTGCCGCGCTGCATATTGCAAAATAAGATAACTAACATTTATTTCAAATATTTAAATTAAATTATAGTTTTTATTAAATAATATTTAATAATTGAATTGCCCAATCGGGAGCAAATTATTTTCTAATTATATTTAATTATAATTGTGTTATTAATAAAATTGCCCCGAAGCAATTTGTAATTTTAAAATATAAACGTTGTGTTTTTTTGCACTGGCTCGTGGAGCCAATAAATACTCCTACATTTTTATGGTGCCGAAACCCGGGAACTGTGACGTGTTCCTTTTATGAAACGACAAAAAATATATGGAAAAAAAACTGTGAACAGTGAATTAAAAAAAAATATTAAAACAAAATCTATCCCTGTGCTGGAAAAAATAAAAGTTTGAAAACTCATTTAATAAATAAAAACTTAACTGAACAGTGAAGACCAAATCTGTCCCAGTGATGGAATATAAAATAAAAATTCAATAATAACTAAATTGTGGCCGAACTAGTGAATGTTGCTATAAATACAATAAAAAAAACTGTGAATTAATTTTGTTCAAAATTAAAACCAGTGTAAACTTTTGCCCAATTGCACAATATTTTTTGGAATTTATATTGAAAAAAAAAAAATAAATACATAAATAATCTGTCCCTAAACTGGGAAATATAAAGAACAGTGATACTTGTCTCTACCAAGTTCATATTAAATATTGAACAAAAACTTTTTTGTGAATTTAAAAATACTCCACTCTGCCTCATATCGGTAAGAAGTTAACAGACATTTATAAACATTTACAAATTTTGTTCGCTCTGTGTGAAAAAAAAGACTTTTGCCTCGAATTAAACATTTTAAATTTGCATGGAAATCACAATGGAAGACTCATCCAGAGCTATTGAAGACCAAATGATTTTACTGACCCGTTTGGAGAAAATTATCCTGGACTTTGAGCAGTTACCTGTGGAAGAGAAAACCCGTGGTTTGTGTCAAAGTTATCTCGATAAAATCGAAGACTTGCAGAAAATATTCGAAGACAACCACGAACAACTATTTGATTTATTCCGAGATAGATCACTTAATATATCTGATGTTCCGTATTTTAGCGAAGAGGTGCATTACACTTTTTGCAAAATATTTCTCAGGGGAAAAGGAAAATTGCTTGACTTTATGTCCGAATTTCGTAGCCCAAATTCTCCAAACTTCCACTCAACTTTCCATGCTTCAAATACGCAACGAAATGACTCAATAATACCAGATGTCCGTCTTCCAAAAATTGATATCCCAACTTTCTCTGGGGATTACTTAAGCTGGATTTCTTATCGTGATATGTTTATTTCATTGGTCCATAATAATCAAAGTTTGTCGAAAGTTCAAAAATATTATTTTCTCAAAAATTCGTGTAGAGACACGCCATTATCCATTGTAAGCGAATACCCTGCCTCAGAAGCTAGTTATGATTTAGCATGGTCAGCTTTGGATAAGCGTTATCATAACAAAAGGAAAATTGCGGATACTGTTTTTCGAAAACTTTTAAATATCCCAAAATCTAATGGCTCTTGTGAGAGTATTAAAACACTTTTGGACTCTACTAGGAATTGCTTGGCTCTGTTGACAACATTGGGTATAGACTGTTCCAATTGGGATCCACTTCTTATTCATATTACAGTTAGTAAGTTGGATCTTCAAACTTGTAAAGAATGGGAGCAGTCTTTGAAAGCTGCTACTGAAATCCCGAAAATTTCGATTTTATACAATTTTCTCGAGACCACATTTCGGACCCTAGAGTGTGTTTCTGATTTCACTGAGAGCCCACCAAAACCAAGTAAAGTTAATAACTCAAGATCGTACTCATCTCAAAGAATGACTCAAAACCGTCGAGTTAATATGGCGTCTGTTTCTGACGAAAACTGTCCCTGTTGTGGTAAGCGCCATTTTCTCTACAAATGCTTTAAGTTTGCTGCCATGACCTCTGCCTCTAAACGAGACTTCATAAATTCAAATAAAATTTGCAGAAATTGTTTGAATGTTGGACATTTCTCAAATAATTGCAAAATCGCCAGTCGCTGTAAATTATGTAATCTTGCTCATCATACGATTATGCATAATGAATATTCGTCTCAAAATAGATCCAACCCTTCAAATAACATTGATAGCCGAAATGATAATGTTGCTTCTACTTCTGTGGAGAATTCTAGTGTCAATTTGTCTCTCTTGAACACAACAGTAATGCCTCAAGTTTTGCTAGCGACAATACGTGTTATTGTAAAAAGCGATTATGGCAATTTTAAATTAAGAGCAATTTTGGACCAAGGAGCACAAGCCACTTTAATAACTGAAAATGCTTCTCAACTTTTACGACTTCAGAAATATAATACATTTGCTCGCATAACTGGAGTCGGTGGAAAAACTGTTTTGGTCAAAAAATATGTTAAATTTAATCTTGTCTCGCACTATGAAACTGGGTTTGAATTAAAAGGTCAGGCTTATGTTATGCCCTCATTAAACAATTTTTGTGCTGGTCCTGTGGACAGACAGAAATTGCCCTGTTTAAATGAATTCACATTAGCTGACCCTGAGTTTGATAAAAATGACCCGATTGATTTACTCATTGGTGGTGATTTATATGGCGATATTCTTCTTCCTCAACAAAAGAAGTTTGATAAAGGTATTTTTCTACAACTGACCCATTTCGGATGGATAGTTTCTGGACCCACTGCTGAAATATCATATGCTCGTACCCTAAATATTAATTTATGTTCTCTGGATACACAATTAAAAGCCTTCTGGGAACAAGAAGAGCTCATAGAAATTAGAAATTTGACCCCTGAAGAAACAGCATGTGAAGAATTCTTTATGAAAAATTGTACTCGTGGCTCCGATGGAAGATATACCGTTGCATTGCCTTTCAGGTCTCAAATTCTTGGAAAATCTGCCCCCGTATTCTGTCACACTGACTTTTGCGCATTAAAACGGTTAAAGCAGGTAGAAAGTAAATTTCTAAACAATTTGATCTTTGCCTCAGAATATAGAAAATTTATGGATGAGTATGAGTCGCTAGGACATATGAAACAAATTGGCCCATATCCTCAATCTATTCAACCCAATGGATTTTTTCTGCCTCATCACGGCGTGGTTCGTGAATCTAGTTCTACTACAAAATTACGTGTAGTTTTTGATGGTAGTAGCAAACGACCTCCTTATAAATCATTGAATGATGAACTCTTTCCTGGCCCAGCGTTACAGAATGATTTACCAGCGATAATAAATAGATGGCGTCGTTTTAAAATCGGGTTCAGATCCGATCTTGAAAAAATGTTCCGGCAAATTAGAGTTGTGGAAAATCAGCAACATTTTCAACAAATATTATGGCGAAATAATAACTCTGAAATCTGTATCTATAAACTTCAAACTGTCACCTACGGTACTTCTTCTGCCCCATACCTCTCTATTCGAGTTTTACATCAATTAGCTCAAGATGAAAATAAATCTTACCCAGAAGCGAGTAAAATTCTTATGACCGATATTTATGTCGACGATATTATTTCTGGAGCTGACTCAGAGTCCGAAGCGATATTTTTACAAAAACAACTAGTTCAACTACTTTCCTCTGGAGGATTTAATTTACGAAAATGGACTTCGAACTCTCTCGAACTTATGTCTCATACTCCAGAAGAATTTCGTGAAAATGCAGACGTCTTTAGTCTAAACGAGCCCAACGTCGTTAAAGCTCTAGGATTGGGCTGGAATACTAATCAAGACTCATTTTCATTTGAAGTTTGCTTTCCAATTAAAGATAAAGTTACTAAGGCTGGTCTTTTATCCGATGCCGCGAAGTTGTATGACCCTCTTGGATGGCTTGCACCTGTTACGATCCAGGCGAAAATTTACTTTCAAAAACTATGGCTCGAAGGCATCGACTGGAATGATGAAGTTTCTCCCACAATGAAAGCTAATTGGAATTCATACCTAAGAGAGTTGAAATCGATTGAAAATATTTCGATACCCCGTTGGATTGGCAGTTATAAACAATGTTTCGTCGAACTGCATGGTTTCAGTGACGCTTCTACGTCAGCCTACGCTGCTGCTGTTTACATAAAAGTTGTACAGAATAATGGTGAAGGTGTAGTAAACTTATTACAATCAAAAACGAAAGTTGCCCCATTAAAGGTCTTGTCTGTCCCAAAGCTGGAGTTGTGTGGAGCAACACTTTTGGCGAAACTTATGCATAAAGTTCATAGACTATTAGATCTCAATGTCGAAAATATATATTACTGGACTGATAGCATTACCGTTTTATGCTGGCTCAGAGGCGAGTCGTCCAAATGGAATGTTTTCGTAGGAAATCGAGTAAGCGAAGTCCAACGACATTCAAATATTTCTCAATGGAGATATGTTTCAACTCACGATAACCCTGCTGACTGTGCTTCCCGTGGTATTTCGTCTGTTGAGTTAGTACAACATTCTCTCTGGTGGTCTGGTCCTCACTGGCTTTCTCAATCTCCATCGCTTTGGCCCAAACAGCCAGAAAATTCTTATGAAACCAATCTGGAAATGCGAAAATCCGCTCTGAATGTCAATTCTTCTACTGTGTCCAACTATCCGGACATTTTAACTAAATACTCAAATCTAACTCGCTTGACTCGGATTATGGCCTATATACTGCGATTCCTTCAATATAAAGCTTCATCAAAGTTACGATTTTCTGGCTTCCTCAGAGCAGCTGAACTAAATAACGCACTTCAAAAAATTGTAATTATGTCTCAAGAGGTCGATTTTCCCGAGGAAATACAACAACTACAGAAAGGAAGAAGCATTCACCCTAGTAGCAGAATTGCCCAGCTGTGTCCCTTTATTGGCGATGATGGCGTACTTCGAGTTGGAGGGCGACTAAACAAGGCTAAGTTTCAATATGCTTTTAAATACCCAATTCGGAACTCAGTCACAACCAAAGGTTATATCTGCCTCTTTGTTTGTATGGTCACGAAAGCACTTCACCTCGAAGCTGTTACCAGTTTGTCTACAGACGCATTCATAGCTGCTTTCCGAGAGATTTACTTCGGATTGTGGTACAAATTTTATTGGCTCAAACGCTTAAAATTCTTGGAATGACCTCGCTCAGCACCTTACCACCAGCATCACCAAATTTCAGAGGACAGTGGGAAGCTGGTGTAAAATCCACGAAACATCACTTAAAACGAATAATGGATCATCGGATTCTTACTTATGAAGAACTGTCTACGTTACTCGCTCAAATTGAAGGATGTCTCAA